>NC_056750.1:869179688-869244688 GCF_019279795.1 Protopterus annectens | reverse complement strand
TTTATTCCTCTTAGAAACTGTCTTAGGAGAGGATGAGAGAAGACAGGTGGATCAGTATTGTATTCGGCTGAAATTGCTGAAGCATGAATCTTAATGGAAGAGTAAGACAGACCATTTTGGAACATTTCTGCCAAATATTCCAAGATATGTGCCATGTTCATCACTGTCGCATCTTGGCCCTTTGTTGTGTTCCAAATGTGAAATCTTTTCCATTTTGCTGAATATGTCTTTGTGGAAGGCCGGCGAGCTTCCATGATGATATCCTTCACTCTCTGGGATAGCTTATCCTGAGGAGGAGTCAAGGTATTTTCCAGGCTGTTAGTTGCAAGGTTTTCAGGTTGGAATGCAGAGTTTTGAAATTGTTCTGTGTCAGTAGAAGAGGCCATAGAGGAAGAGGCCATGGTTTCGTATGTGACATGGTCTTTAACAGTGGGTACCAGTGCTGTCTTGGCCAGTCCGGAGCTATCAGAATCACTTTTGGCTGCTCTGTTCTGATCTTCAGTAAACCCTTGGTCATTAATGGGAAAGGTGGAAATGCATACACTGTTAGAGCTCTCCAGCTGAAAGAGAGGGCGTCCACTTTCCATGCTTGTGGGTGGTATGTCCTTGTGCAGAATTTCTTCAGTTGATGATTGTGGGGGGAGGCAAATAGATCTATGTCCGGCCTTCCCCATGATTGTGTTATGAGTAGGAAGATGTCTGGGTGCAGCATCCATTTGTGTGCATCCAAGATATTTCTGCTTAGGCTGTCCGCCAGTATATTGTCTTTCCCTGGCACAAACTGGGACTGCAGCGGTATATTGAGTTTCAAGGAAAGTTCCCATAGATTCATTGCCAGTCTGCAAAGAGGGTAGGAGTGGGTGCCTCCTTGCTTGTTTATGTACCACATAACTGTGGTGTTGTCTGTCCTTATTAGTAGGTGGCCTTGATGCAGAAAAGGTTTGAAGGCCTCGATTGCATGTATCACTGCCAGCATTTCCTTTTGGTTTATGTGCATGCGTAGCTCCCTTTGTGACCATAGTCCTTGGATACATCTGCCCTCCATGTGTGCTCCCCAACCTTGGTCTGAAGCGTCCGTAGTAATGGTTTGGCTGGCTCTTGGCTTGCTGAAGGGCAGCCCCCTGTTCGACTGGCAGGCTTGAGCCCACCACAGAAATTCCTTTTGGAGGCATGGAATGAGTGGGATCAAAGTTTCTAAGCTGTGACTGTGCCGAGTCCATAAACTCCTTAGGTACCATTGTAGTTCTCATATGCAGCCTTGCTTGTGGAATCAGAAGAATGCAAGATGCCATGTAACCCAGGGCCTGCAGGATTTTCCTTGCAGTCAGCTGAGTTTGTCTTGTCAGATTCTTGAAGTAATCCGGTAGTTGTCTGTTTTTCTTCTGTGAGAAAGGCCATTTGGGTGGTTGTGTCTAGATCCGCACCCAGAAAAGTTATTCTTTGGGATGGAACAAGTCTTGATTTGTGAATGTTGACTGTGTATCCCAAGGCCTGTAGTAGGTGGATGGCATAATCCAAGTCCTTTAACAAAGTTTGTTGGCTGTCCGCTTGTATAAGGCAGTCATCCAGATATGGGTATATTTGAATCCCCTGAAGTCTGCAGTGTGCAATCACTGATGCCAGGCATTTTGTGAATACTCTGGGCGCAGTGGATAAGCCAAAGGGCAATGCTGAGAATTGATAATGCTCTGACCCTGCAAGAAATCTGAGGCGTCTTCTGCAACTTTGTCTGATAGGGACATGCAGGTATGCCTCCTTGAGGTCTAGAGTCACCAGCCAGGACCCCTTGCCCAGCATGGGAAGGAGTTGCTGTAAAGTCAGCATTTTGAATTTTGGCACAATGAGATAAGTATTCAGTGCGGACAAGTCGAGAATAGGCCTCCATTTATTTTCTTTTCTTGGAACAAGGAATAGTCTGGAATAAAATCCTTGGCCTTGTTCTGAAAGAGGAACCTTTTCTATAGCCTTCATTTGTATTAAGTTGGAGATTTGTTTCACAGCCTCTGCCCTTTGATTTGGTGGCAGGTCTGGCATGCCTTTTCTTTTTGGCAGTGTGTGGAAATGGAACCTGTATCCTTTATCTATTATTTGCAGTGTCCATGTGTCCCTTGTAATGCTGTGCCAATTTTTTGAGAAGAAAGCTTTCCGCCCAAAGGTGCTTCTAATTGAGCCCTGGTCGGCGGAGTCAAAGCAAAGTCATTGAGTCTGTCCTTGTGTAGTAGTTGCAGGTCCTGCACTACCTCTCTGGTTGGGAGGCTGCCATTGACGGCCTCTGTAGGAGCCTCTAGCTTGACCTCTACCTCTGGCCCGCCTGTCTCTGCCTCTCTGAAATCTTTCTGAGTCCGGAAAGGACCAATTCTTGGTAGGCCAATTTCTGCTGAATCTTGGTGGTTGGACTTGCAGAAAATCTTTGACTGTTTGCACAGATTTTGCCTTTTCTTCAAATTTCTTTAAGACCTCTTGAGCCGTGGAACCAAACAATTTTTGCTTTTCCAGAGGAGCATCCAGAAGCTTAGCTTAGCTTTAACATGGTCTGGCAGAGATTGTTCCTTCAGCCAAGCATGTCTATGTATGACTACACCTGTCATAGCTGACCTACATGAAGCTTCCAATGCATCATAACCACACTGCAAGAAATGGTTACTAACCTGCTGGGAGTTATGTACCAGATCCTGAAGGGATTTGCGATCAAGGGGTTCAGATGAAGACAGTTTCTTATGCAATTCATCTAACAAATACTCTTGGTACTGTATCATATGAAATTGACAATTTAATGCCCTCATAGAAAGAGTTGCAGAAGTATACACTTTTTTACCCCATCTCTCTAAAGCTCTGGACTCCCTTTCAGAGAGTAGAGGATTTCTAGCAGTGACAGCTGCAACCCCTTTAGGGCCCTGGGAGATAGTTTCTGGATCAGCAGAGTGGGCCTTGTAAAGGTGAAGATGCGAGTCCGGGACCCTGTAGTACCTATCGGGTTTGGCAGGAGCCGGAGGGAGAGAATCAGGGGTTGTGCTAGAGTCAGAGTACACATCATCAATGACATTTAAAACAGGAGGTATAGCTAAAGGTCTATGCTGAGGCAAATGTAAAAAGGTCCTTAATCTTTTCCTGGAATCAGAGAATTCCTGACCCTACCATTGAAAATGCTCTCATAGTGTGTAGTGTCTCTCCAAAGGAAAACTCTTCAGGAGTGGAGGCCGAGGGAATAGATTCTTCAGCATCAGAATCCTCGTAGGCCGAAAAAGCCTCCTCCTGGTGGTCTGAGAGAGCAGAGCCATCAGAGGCCTCATCTGATGAGTGGGGATCAGAGGGCTCAACCCTGGGCCTTTTGTCTGGACGTGGTTGCGAGCCCCTGTCCGGGTGAGGTTGAGAGCCCCTAATTAAGGAGATAAGATCCTCTGCTAAACTTAGAATCTGTGAACCAGTGGAAGGTCCCTGAGGGGTAACCTTGGGAGGCAAAGCTTTTGAGAGTTTAGCAGCTTTAGCCCTAGAGAATGCTTTAATAGACATGGATGCAGGAGGCCTGGCTGCACCACGTGCTGGAGTAGATTTGTCTAAAGGAATGGTGTCGGAAGGTTCCAGGACACCAGTTTCAGTAGGTAATTCAATAACCGCCTCGGCCGGGGCCTCCGGGGCCGAGGTAGTCGGTTGCGCGGTTTTGGTAATCGGAGGTACCAAGGACTTTGTTTCAGCCAAGACACTCGCGGTAGGCCTGGCCGTGGTTTCAGCCAAAACCGTGGTCCGCGTGTGTCGGTCCTTGTCCTTCCGTTTAACTGAATGTGAAGTCGGAGTCTCCGACGGCATCTTGTAAGCAAAACTAGCCCCAAAGAATTCCTCTGCAAACTCCGACCGACATCTAAGCGTTCGTTGGTTGAAGGAAGCACAGGCTGAACAGGCAGAGACGTCGTGGTCTGAGCCTAGACAGGGGAGGCAGTAAGAGTGGAAATCCTTATGAGGTATTTCCCACAAGTTAAGCAATTATTAACTTTATCTGACATCGGCTGAGGCAAGAAAAGAGTCCCCAACGGGGTACTTAGCTTTTTGAAGTCTTCGGTAGCTGAATTACAGGAGCTGGCCGACCGGCACTTGCGAACTGCTTCTGCTTCGGGCACCACGTGGCAAGAAAGACTGAGGAAGATGGCGTTGGCTGATGCTTTTATACCCCAGACGCTCTGACGTTGGGGAAAGTGCGACATCAGCTGACGCCGGACCCAGACTTTGGAATCCGGCCGACTGAAGGGCTGCCTGAGGCAGGACAACCCATATGTGATGACTGCAGATGCATCCTTGAAGGACATCTCCAGCTTTACTCCATAGCATATCGCCTACTCCGAGGTGATCTCTGCCTAACATATAAAGCTATGTCAAACCCAGAACTGTTGGACATGCTACACCTAAAGAAATCCCAATCCCACCGAGCTATATACTTTAAGGACCTAAACCTTGTCACCACAACAAACAGGACATGCCTGCAGTGATATAGATTCTTGTTCCAGAGACTTCCCATACTCTGGAACAGGCTACCTATCTATGTCAAGCAAAGTTCTTCATTAGCACTCTTCAAGAAAATTCTTGATGAGTGGATGGGAAATAGGAAATACACCCCGGGGATCACTTCTGTGTCTCAGCTCGACAGTAGCATAGGAAAATAACTTTCTTGGGTGGTGTAAGCCAGGGAACCTTGTTGGCTAGATTTACGTAGGCCATTGGGCCGATAGCCTAGTACCTACCTATGAAACTATGAACTTATTCAAAAGTATGTCCTGGGTTTCTGCCTGAATTAGACAATCGTCCAGGTATGGGTATATTTGAATATTTCTTTACCTGTAAAATGCAATGACTGGAGCTAGGCACTTTGTGAATATCCTAGGTGCAGTAGATAAGCCAAAGGGCAGTGCAGAGAACTGGTAGTGCATGTAGCCTGCTTTGAAGCGTAGCTATCTTCTGCAAGATTCCCTGATTGGGATGTTGTACAGGTATGCTTCCTTTAAATTGAGTGTTGCCAACCAGGCATCTTTGCCTAGCATAGGAAGCAATTGGTGAAGAGTTAGCATCTTGAATTTTGGAATCACCAAAAAGGTGTTTAAGATAGAAAGGTCCAGGATGGGACGCCATGAATGGTCTTTTCTAGGTACCAATAGAAACCTTGTCCCTTTTCCTCTTCTGGTACAGTTTGAATAGACTTTATGCTTGAGAGAAAGAGTACTTGCTTTTGAGCCTCTGCCCACTGATTTGGGGATAGGTCTGGCCAACCGTTTGGGGTTGGTAAGGCGTGGAAATAGAATCTGTATCCTTGGAAAACTATATTTAAAACCCATTTGTTCTGGGTAATGAGTTCCCAGTTTGCCTGCAGAACAATCTGAAGAGCAGTCATTTGAGAAGTGCTTGGAAGTTTTAAAAGGAAGTCATTGAGACAGTTTGCCATAGGGGGGAGTTTTACTACTCCCAAATTTGGAAGTGGGGGCCCCCCACTGCTTAGTTAACTGTGTACCCTGGGACTGAAGCCTGGGTGTTCTGCTGGGTTTGGGTTTGGACTGAGAATGCCTGGAAGTGGCAGGAAAGGACCAATTCTTAGAGGGCCAATGCCTACTAAATCTTGGAGGTTGTACTTGTAAGAAATCTTTAACAGTTTGCATAGATTTAGCTTTTTCCTCCATCTTTTTAAGAACCTCTTTTGTCTTGTTGCCAAACAGGCAGTACTGATTTAAGAGAGCATCCAGTAATTTAGCTTTAACATGATCTAGCAAGAAAGTACAGTTTTGTACCTACCATAAATGTAGATGTCAGAGAGGAATACATCTGCAGTCTTTACAAATGGGTTGTCCTGTCGTCAGGCAGCCCTTCGGTCGGCCGGATTCCAAAGTCTGGGTCTGGCTTCGGCTGGTGTCGCACTTCACCCGACGTCATTGCGGCAGTCATTCGGGTATAAAGGCATCAGCCGACGCCATTTTCCTCAGTGTTTCTTGCCCCAGATGCCAGGTGCCCTCTTGGATGGCTAAATTTGGATAAATGCCAAAGTTTCCAAATAGAGAGCAAACGCACAAAATAAGCATGTATGTACATATATACAAACAAATACACCATAATAGATCCCCCCAAGCTAGCTGAAGATTGGTAAGTACCCTAGGAGTACCTCAGAGGGGAAGGAGGGTGGGTAATCCTGACTGCAGATGCATTCCTCTCGGACATCTACATTTATGGTAGGTAAAAAACTGTACTATGTCCTTCAAGGATGCATCTGCAGTCTTTACAAATGGGTAGAATACCATAGCTAAGCTAGGGGAGGAGGAAATGAGAATAGATTATGGTATAGTCAGGATCCCTTGCAAAACAGCAGTGGCAAAACCAGCACGGGATCTAGAGTATAGAGGTAAGTTATAATGCTTGGCAAATGTATGCACGGAGGTCCAAGTATCAGCCTCTATAATGTCCTTGGTAGCCACTCCTCGTAAGAAAGCTGTGGTAGTGGCTGTAGCCCTTGTGGAGTGAGGCCTGATGTTCTCTGGAGTTTTCTTTCCATGGTAGGAGTAACAAAATCTAATGCAATTTCCTATCCATTTGGAGATTGTCTGTTTAGAAATTGGTTTTCCTTCCTTTCCTGTTGCATATGCTACTAGAAGCTGGTCAGTTTTTCTATTGTTTTTTGTCCTGTCCAGGTAGTAGCGTAATAATTGTCTGTGCACATCCAAGGTATGTAAGAGCTTTTCTCCCCTGTTCTGTGGATTGGGGAAGAATGTAGGAAGGTGGATAGCCTGATTTAAAGAGACTCTGGATACCACCTTAGGCATAAATGTAGGATTTGTTCTCATGGACACTATCTTGATGGAATATCAGGAAGGGTTGTACTGCCATTAATGCCTGTAGTTCAGAGACCCTTCTTGCTGAAGTTATTGCCAGCAGGAAAGCAGTCTTCCAGGATAAGTATTGCAATTCTGCTGTAGCTGCTGGTTCGAAAGGAGGTAGAGTCAGTTTTTCTAGCACAAAGTTCAAGTCCCATGCTGGCAATGGAGGTTTCCTGGGAGGTTTTACATTTTTAATTCCTCTCAGAAACTGTCTGAGCAGAGGATGCGAGAAGACAGGAGGATCCGAGCTGTATTCTGCTGAAATAGCTGATGCTTGCCTCTACTAATTTACCAAGCTTTATTATACAGCCCATCTCTACCACCTTCATCCTAAAATGTATTCAAAAGCTTAAGCCATGTACCCCATCAGCTGACCAACTTTCATCTGAATTTCTTCAAAAAGCAGCCACAGAAATAGCCTATCCCATATCTATTCTTATAAACAGAACCATTAAAGAAGGAAACTTCCCTGATATCTGGAAAATCTCACATATTATACCCTTACATAAGGGAGGAAACTCTACAGAATATTCTAATTAGACCCATTGCCCTCCTGTCTCCACTAGCAAAAATCATGGAAAAATGTATTCACCACCAACTAATGTCCCACTTAACTAAACATAACATACTATCTCATTGTCAACATGGTTTCAGACCTTTTCATAGTACTACCACTGCTCTCCTTTCCTTCACTGACTTCATTAACAAAAACTGCAATAATAATACCCTATCTTCAGCACTTTTCATCGACCTATCAAAAGCTTTTGACATGGTCAATCACCCTCTCCTCCTAAAAATCTTGGAATCACTTGCTATTGAACCGAATGCCATCCAGTGGTTCACCTCCTATCTTTCCAACAGGAAACAAGCTGTCCTCTGGGAGAATAAACTCTCCTCTCTTCTCCCAATCTCACTCGGTGTACCACAAGGCTCAATTCTTGGACCCCTTCTTTTCTCCCTATTCATAAATGACTTACAAGTAGCTATTCCCCAAGCTACGTGCATACAATATGCAGATGACTCCACACTCATCTGCTCTGCAAAAACCATCCCAGAGCTTCAAACTATTACTCAAAAGGTATTCCACACTGCTGAAGCATGGTTCTTAAAACGCTGCCTACTTCTTAATGCCAAAAAAACAAAACTCCTCCTTTTCAAACCCACTACCAGACCCCCCCCCCCCCATTGGACTTCTCTATCTCTTCTATTAACAATTCTCTCATATCACCTGACTCTTCTACCAAACTGCTAGGTGTGATGATTGACAACAATCTTACCTTTGATCATCACATAAACAACACTATTAAAACTGTACATAGAAAACTGGGCTCCCTCTATAGAATTAAAACATTCTTATCCCCAACAGCCAAAGCTACTTTGGCACACACTCATCTCATTTCCACTCTTCTCTATGCCTCACCAATTTACACTAACCTGAAGAAAACTAATCTTTCTAAATTGACCACCACATACAATAGTATAGCAAGATTTGTTACTGGTAATCAATTCAGAACTCACCACAGCCTGAACCTTCAACAACTTCACTGGCTTGAATTACAAAACATGTTGCTTCTTTCCCAACTTCCCATTATCCAAAGAGCTTTTTATCTGCCAAACACTCCTTCATTTTCTAATCTCTTCACCCCTTATTCTAACCTGAACTCACTCTGCTCCTCTAGCAAACTCCTAGTTACTGCTACCAAATCCAATAACCTTGCAGGTGACTCCCTGTTTTCTAACTCCATTGGCAAACACTGGAACCTATTGCCCACTGAACTGACTTCTATTTTATCTCCTGTCCTTTTCAAACAAAAACTTAGACTCTACCTTACAAAACACTGGTTATGTCCCTGCCTTAACCCAGACTGAATCCATGTATTCGACTATTCCCACTTCCCCTTCATCTCTGACTTCTGCTACCTTCTATTTTATTTCCTCACTATTCTATCACTTACCCCTCCTCTATCCTTCTTCCTGATTATAGTACTCAGTTTACTGAGGGTTCATAGAAATATCTAATCTACTTACATAGTTGTCTTTAAATGTCCTTTTCTCTTTCTTATGATGTTTGATAATGCTAAATAAGTTATGCCTGTGTTTTGCTTCCAAGAACGATGAGTACATAATTGTACAACTGTTAATTCTGAATACAATAAGTTTGATTTTTTGTATAATATTTTCCTGATACAGTATATTTTTATGCTGCTCTTTATTGTATCTTATGTAATAGTTACTATGTCTTTGTGGAACTTTTCTCCCCGAGCCTCTGCTGAAAATGGAAATATATCCAGTTAGACTAGCCCGGTTAACAAATGTAAAATAAAATGTAAAATAAATAAATAAAATGTATCTTGGAGGAATAGGACAGGCCTGTATGGAAGAGCTCCGCCAAGTACTCCAGGATGTTGGCTATGTTCACCAGTGTCACATCTTGCCCCTTTGCAGTACTCCAGATGAGATATCTTTTCCATTTTGCTGCATAATTCTTTCTTGTTGAAGGTCTACGAGCCTCCAGGATTATGTCCTTAACCCTTTGGGATAAATGTGGGTTAATTTCTGTCATGTAATGTTCCAGGCAGTTAGCTGCAGAGTTTTTAGGCTTGGATGCAGAATGTTGTAGTTGTTCTGTGTCAGCAGTAATGGGATCAGTGGTAGTTTCCATATTTGTTCCCTGGACATGCTCCTCAGAAGTGGGTACCAATGTTGTCTTGGCCAGTCTGGGGCTATCAGAATGATCCTTGGACGGTCCTCTTTGATCTTCAGAAGCACCTTGTGCATCAAAGGAAGAGGTGGGAATGCATATGCTGTCAGGTTTTTCCAACTGAAAGATAGGGAGTCCACCTTCCAAGCAAGTGGGTGGTAAGTCCTTGTGCAGAATTTCTTCAACTGGTGATTGAATGGGGATACAAACAAGTCTATTTGTGGTAATCCCCATTCTCTTGTGATGGTTTTGAAGATGTCCGGATGCAGCATCCATTCGTGGGCATCTGTTGTAGTTCTGCTTAATATGTCTGCTAGAATGTTTTCCTTCCCTGGTACATAAATTGCCTGTAACTGAATGTTGTAGCTCAGAGCCACATCCCATAGGTCCAGTGCCAACCGGCATAGAGGGTATGAGTGTGTGCCTCCCTGTTTGTTGATGTACCACATAACTGTTGTGTTGTCTGTCCTTATCATCAACTGGCCTTCTTGGAGAAAAGGTCTGAATGCCTGGATTGCCAATTTTACTGCCATCATTTCTTTGAGATTTATGTGCAGATGCAGCTGGTCTTGAGTCCATAGGCCTTGAATGCACTTGCCCATCATGTGTGCCCCCCAACCGAGGTCTGAGGCATCTGTCGTGATGGTTTGTCTTGGTTGACTTTTGCAGAAGGGCAATCCTGTGTTTGATTGACAGGCCTGAGCCCACCATAAGAACTCTTGCTTCAGGCATGGGATCAATGGAATTTTGGTTTCTAGGCTGTGCTTGTGCTGAGACCACAAATTCTTTAGGTACCACTGTAGCTTTCTCATATGCAGCCTGGCATGAGGGACCAGTATTATGCAGGATGCCATGAAGCCTAGAGCTTGTAGCACTTTTCTTGCAGTTAGATGGTTCTGCTTTGTTAATGCCAAGAAGTAGAGGAAGTTGCTCTTTCTTTTCTGCAGTTAGAAATGCCATTTGTTTTGATGTGTCCAGTTCTGCACCCAGAAAGGTTATTCTTTGGGATGGAATCAGCCTTGACTTTTTTGTATTGACTGTATATCCCAGGGCTTGCAGCAGGTAGATGACTCTTTGTAAGTCTTCTGTTAGTTTGTTTTTGTTGTCCGCTTGTATCAGGCAGTCGTCCAGGTAGGGATAGATTTGAATTCCCTGAAGTCTGCAATGAGCGAGTACTGATGCCAGGCATTTCGTGAACACTCTGGGCGCAGTAGATAAGCCAAAGGGCAATGCTGAGAATTGATAATGCTCTGATCCTGCAAGAAGTCTGAGGTATCTTCTGCAAATTGGTCTTATGGGGACGTGCAGGTATGCCTCCTTGAGATCTAGAGTTACCAGCCAAGACTCCTTGCCCAGCATGGGAAGAAGCTGCTGTAGGGTAAGCATTTTGAATTTTGGAACAATGAGGAAAGTAGAGTTTTGTACCTACCATAAATGTAGATGTCCGAACAGGAATGCATCTGCAGTCCTTACAAATGGGTTGTCCTGTCGTCAGGCAGCCCTTCGGTCGGCCGGATTCCAAAGTCTGGGTCTGGCCTCGGCTGGTGTCGCACTTCACCCGACGTCATAGCTGCAGTTCTTCGGGTATAAATGCATCCTCCGACGCCATTTTCCTCAGTGTTTCTTGCCCCAGATGCCAGTTGCCCTCTTGGATAGCTAAATTTTGGATAAATGCCAATGTTTCCAAATAGTAGAAGGCAAACAAAAAATAAGCATGTATGTACATATATACAAACAAATACACCATACGAGATCCCCCCCAGCTAGCTATTAGATGGGCAAATACCCTAGGAATACCACAGAGGGGAAGGAGGGTGGGTAATCCTGACTGCAGATGCATTCCTGTTCGGACATCTACATTTATGGTAGGTACAAAACTGTACTATGTCCTTCAAGGATGCATCTGCAGTCCTTACAAATGGGTAGAATACCATAGCCAAACTAGGGGAGGAGGAAGAAGAAATTATGGTGTAGTTAGGATCCCTTGCAAAACAGCAGTGGCAAACCCTGCTCGGGATCTAGAGTATAAAGGTAAGTTATAATGCTTGGCAAATGTATGCACGGAGGTCCAAGTAGCAGCCTCTATAATGTCCTTGGTAGCCACTCCTCGTAAGAAAGCTGTGGTAGTGGCTGTAGCCCTTGTAGAATGAGGCCTTATGTTCTGTGGAGTTTGCTTTCCATGGTAGGAGTAACAGAATCTAATGCAATTTCCTATCCACTTGGAGATTGTCTGTTTTGAAATTGCTTTTCCTTCCCTTCCTGTTGCATAGGCTACAAAAAGCTGGTCAGTTTTTCTGTTACTTTTGGTTCTGTTCAGGTAGTAGCGCAACTGTCTATGTACATCCAAAGTATGCAGCAGTCTTTCCCCCCTGTTCTGTGGATTGGGGAAGAAGGTAGGTGGATAGCCTGGTTTAAAGACACTCTGGATACCACCTTAGGCATAAATGTAGGATTTGTTCTCATGGACACTCTTATCTTGATGGAAGATTAGGAAGGGTTGTACTGCCATTAAAGCCTGTAGCTCAGAAACCCTTCTTGCTGAGGTAATTGCCAGCAGAAAAGCAGTTTTCCAGGATAGGTGTTGAAGATCTGCTGTTGCTGCTGGTTCGAAAGGGGGGTGTGTCAATTTTTCTAGCACAAAGTTCAAGTCCCATGCTGGTAATGGTGGTTTTCTAGGAGGTTTTACATTTTTAATTCCTCTCAGAAACTGCCTGAGTAGAGGATGCGAGAAGACAGGGGGATTGAAGCTGTATTCTGCAGAAATAGCTGATGCATGTATCTTGGAGGAATAGGACAGGCCTGTATGGAAAAGCTCTGCCAAATACTCCAGGATGTTGGCAATGTCTACTTTTGACACATCTTTTCCCCTTTCAGTACTCCAAATGAGAAACCTTTTCCATTTTCCTGCATAGTTCCTTCTTGTTGAGGGTCTGCGGGCCTCAAGGATAATGTCTTTAACCCTTTGGGATAAATCTGGGTTAGTTGCTCTTATGTAATGTTCCAGGCAGTCAGTTGCAGAGTTTTCAGGTTTGGATGCAGGATGTTGTAGCTGTTCTGTGTTAACAGCAATGGGATCAGGGGTAGTGACCACATTTGTTCCCGAGACATGCTCCTCAGTAATGGGTACCAATGTTGTCTTGGCCAGTCTGGAGCTATCAGGATGATCCTTGGACGGTCTTCTTTGATCTTCAATAGCACCTTGTGCATCAAAGGAAGTGGTGGGAATGCGTATGCTGTCAGGCTTTTCCAACTGAAAGATAGGGAGTCCACTTTCCAAGCAAGTGGGTGGTACGTCCTTGTGCAGAATTTCTTGAGCTGGTGATTGAGTGGGGATGCGAATAGGTCTATTTGTGGCAGTCCCCATTTCTTTGTGATGGCCTTGAAGATGTCCGGGTGTAGCATCCATTCGTGAGCATCCGAGGTAGTTCTGCTTAACATGTCTGCTAGGATGTTTTCTTTTCCCGGTACAAAAATTGCTTGTAACTGAATGTTGCAGCTCAGAGCCATATTCCATAGGTCCAGTGCCATCCAGCATAGAGGGTATGAATGAGTGCCTCCCTGTTTGTTGATGTACCACATGACTGTGGTGTTGTCTGTCCTTATCATCAACTGCCCTTCTTGGAGGAATGGTCTGAAATTCTGGATTGCTAGTTTTACTGCCAGCATTTCCTTTTGATTTATGTGCAGGTGCAGCTGATCTGGAGTCCATAAGCCTTGTATGCACTTGTCCAGCATGTGGGCCCCCCAACCGAGGTCTGAGGCATCCGTTGTGATGGTTTGGCTTGGTTGAATGCTGTGGAAGGGCAAACCTGGGTTTGACTGGCATGCCTGAGCCCACCATAGGAACTCTTGTTTCAGGCATGGGATTAGTGGTATTTCGGTTTCTAAGCTGTGCCTGTGTTGAGTCCATAAATTCTTCAGGTACCACTGTAGCTTTCTCATATGCAGTCTGGCATGAGGGACCAGGATTATGCAGGATGCCATGAAGCCCAAGGCCTGCAGTACTTTCCTTGCTGTTAGTTTGTTCTGCTTTGTTAATGCCAAGAAGTAGAGAGGAAGTTGTTCTGGTTTTTCTGCAGTTAGGAATGCCATCTGTTTTACTGTGTCCAATTCTGCACCTAAGAAGGTTATTCTTTGGGATGGTATCAGTCTTGACTATTTTATATTGACTGTATATCCCAGGGCTTGCAGTAAGCAAATGACTCTTTGTAAGTCTTCTGTTAGCTTGTTTTTGTTGTCCGCTTGTATCAGGCAGTCGTCCAGGTATGGATATATTTGGATTCCCTGAAGTCTGCAGTGAGCGATTACTGATGCCAGGCATTTCGTGAACACTCTGGGTGCAGTAGATAAGCCAAAGGGCAATGCTGAGAATTGATAATGCTCTGATCCTGCAAGAAATCTGAGGTATCTTCTGCAATTTGGTCGTATGGGGACGTGCAGGTATGTCTCCTTGAGATCTAGAGTCACCAGCCAATACTCCTTGCCCAGCATGGGAAGAAGTTGCTGTAGGGTCAGCATTTTGAATTTTGGAACAATGATGATTGTTTAAAGTGGACAGGTCGAGAATAGGCCTCCAATTTTTCTCTTTTCTTGGTACCAGGAATAGTCTGGAGTAAAATCCCTTTCCTTGTTCCATAGATGGTACCCTTTCCACAGCTCTCATCTTTGCTAATTGAGCTATTTGTTTTAGAGCTTCTGTCTTTTGATTTGGTGGTAGGTTTGGCATTCCTCTTTTTCCTGGTAAAGTACGGAAATGAAACCTGTAGCCTTGGTCTATAGTTTGCAAAATCCACTTGTCTCTTGTGATGTAGTGCCAGTTTTTTGAAAATAAGGCTAACTTTCCGCCTAAGGGTGCTGCTATTTGTTCCCTGGTAGGCGGTGCCAGAGCCAAGTCACTGTGATTGTCCTGTTGCAGTGGTAGTAGTTGTGTCTGTGCCTCACTGGTTGTTACCTTGCCACTGGCGTCTCCTGTAGGCACCTCCTCTGGATTGATTTCTGCCTCTTGAACGCCTATTCCTGCCTCTCTGAGTTTTAGAGGAGTCTGGAAAGGACCAATTTTTGGAAGGCCAGTTCCTGCTAAACCTTGGAGGCTGAACCTGTAAGAAATCTTTCACTGTTTGTACAGATTTTGCCTTCTCTTCCATTTTCTTCAGTACCTGTTGAGCAGAAGAACCAAATAAACTGACCTTATCCATAGGAGCATCTAATAGTTTTGCTTTAACATGATCCGGCAAGACCTGTTCTTTCAACCATGCATGCCTTCTTATAACTGTGCCAGTCATGGCTGATCTAAAGGAAGCCTCTAGTGCATCATAGCCACATTTTAAAGAATGGTTACTAACCTGCTGAATGTTATACACCATTTCTAGAACATATTTCTTATCTAAAGAATCATCAGAGGACAGTTTCTTAGTTAACTGATCAAGCATAAACTCTTGATATTGAATCATATGAAATTGGCAGTTCAAAGCTCTAGCTGACAAAGTAGCAGAGGTGTAAACTTTTTTACCCCATCTCTCTAAGGACCTGGATTCCCTTTCAGAGGGGAGGGGGTTTTTAGAAGAAGTAGCTGCTACAGCTTTAGGGCCCTGGGAGATAGTCTCTGGATCTGCAAAAGGAGCCTTATATAAGTGGTGATGAGTGTCCGGGACCCTGTAGTACCTATCAGGTTTAGCAGGAGCCGGAGGTAAAGTATCAGGAGTAGTACAAGCATCATTAAATGCATCATCTACAACAGATAGAACTGGAGGTATCGCTAAGGGCCTATGCTGTGGCAAATGTAGAAAGGTCCTAAGCCTTTTTCTAGAGTCTGAGAAATCTTGGCCCTGCCACTGAAATTGTTCCCTCATAGCATGCAAGGTTTCCCCAAAGGAAAATTCCTCAGGAGGAGAGGCTGAAGGGATGGACTCCTCAGCATCAGAGTCTTCGTAAGGAGAATAAGGAGCCTCAGGAGGGTCTGTATGTTCTGAGTCATCAGAGGAATCATCTGTGGATACTGGCTCAGGGGGCTCTGCTCTAGGCCTCTTTTCTGGAGGAGGGAGAGAGGCCCTGTCTGGATGAGGCTGGGCTCCACGAATTAAAGAGATGAGATCCTCAGCCAAAGAAAGCATGTGGGAGCTGGTGCTGGGCCTGTGAGAGGGGGGCTTGGCAGGCACAGGTTTTGATGCTTTGGCTGCTTTAGCCCTGGCAAAGGCCTTAATAGACATAGCTGGAGGAGGCCTAGCAGCTCCACGTGCAGGGGTAGAAATATCTAGGGGAATGGTGTCAGATAAATCCTGTGAAATCGCAACAGAAGGTTGGATTTCAGAAGCCGTTTCTACCAGGTTAGAAGAGGCCTCGGAAGAAGGCAAGTTATCGGCAGAAGAAAGAACCGCTTGCTCGGTTTCGGCCGAAACAGAGACACTCGTGGTTTGCTTAACCGCGGTTTCCGCTGAAACCGCGCATGAAAGTGTCGGTCCTTTTCTTTGCGTTTTTTGGTTATTTGCGTAGTCGGAGGATCAGACGGCATAATGTAGGCTAAATCGAGCCAAAATCTGTTCAGCAAAGTCCGGCGGCGTCTAAGCGTCCGTCGGTTAAAGAAGCACAGGCTAGACAAGCTGCTACGCCGTGGTCTGGGCCTAAACAATGTATGCAATAGGAGTGGAAATCTTTATGAGGTATTTGTTTCCCACAAGATAAACAGTTATTAACTTTCTCTGACATCGGCTGAGGCAAGAAAGAGTCCCCAACGGGGTACTTAGCTTTATAGAAGTCTTCGAAGTAGTATTCGGTAGTAGTAATCTCTGGATCTGACCGACCGGCACTTGCGAACAGCTTCTGCTTCGGGCGCCACGCGGCAAGAAAGACGGAGGAAAATGGCGTTGGCTGATGCCTTTATACCCGAATGACTGCCGCAATGACGTCGGGTGAAGTGCGACACCAGCCAAAGCCAGACCCAGACTTTGGAATCCGGCCAACCGAAGGGCTGCCTGACAGGACAACCCATTTGTAAGGACTGCAGATGCATCCTTGAAGGACATCTGCTCCTCAAGCCAAGCATGCCTTCTAAGTACAGACTCAGTGACAGCAGCCCTGCAAGATGCCTCTAGTGAATCAAAACCACATTGCAAAGTACGTTTTCCAACCTGTTCAGCAGAATGCATTGAATCCTGTAAATCCTTAATTTCGGCACAATCAGGAATCATCATTTTCTGTTTAAGCAATCCAATATGTTGCTGATACTTTAACATATGAAACTGGCAGTTTAAGGCCCAAATGGCCAAGGTTGCAGAAGTGTATACCTTTTACCCCATGTATCCAGTGCTCTGGAGTCTCTATTAGAGGAGGTAGGATTTTTGGCAGTAGTAGCTGTAATGCCCTTGGGTCCCTGTGAAATGGTTCCAGGATCCGCAGTAGGATTTTTGAAAAGGAACTTGAGAGTCCGGAACCCTGTAATATCTATCAGGTTTTCTGGAAGCAGGAGGTAAGGAGTCAGGGGCCAAGCTAGATTCCAAAAAGGCATCATCAACAATGTCTATTACAGGAGGGATAGCTAAAGGCCTGTGTTGGGGCAGGAGTAAGAAATCCTTAAGCCTCTTTTTAGAATCAGAGAAATCCTGGTTTTCCCAATGAAAATGCTCCCTAAGAGTATGCAAGGTTTCACCAAAAGAGAAATCCTCTTTGGGGGGGGGGGGGATAGAGTCCTCAGCATCAGAATCCTCAAAGGTAGATAAGGGTAAATCCTGGTCATCAGAGGAAACAGAAATTTCAGAATCCTGGTCAGAAGTATCATAAGCAAACTCAGTCCTAGGTCTCTTAGAGGGGGAAGTTTGGCTTCCCCGGATTAAAGTAATAAGGTCTTCAGCCATTCTTATCATTTGTTCTTTAGGCATAGAGGCCTGACCATGCAGTCTGGCCGTTGGTTTTCTAGGCATGGTTCGAGTTTTAAGCCTTGAAGAAGAAGAAGGCATCAGTTTAATATGCAAGACAGTAGGCCTGAAAACACCCTCAGAAGCCGGTGCCTGCACAGCGGTTCCAGACCCATCCAAGGTAGAGACATCCGCAGGTTCCACAGTTGAAGTATCTTGCGGCATACCGGACTCCGAATGGGTCTCAGTAGAGGCCTGCAAATCTGAAGTAGCAGATATCAGGGGCTGCGAAAGCGCCTCACTGAGTACCAGCGAACTGTCAACTGGCTTAGGAGAAGCGTCATCGGCAGCTTTGGACCTAGGAGGTCTGTCTCTGTCTTTATCTTTGCATTTTTTCGGAATGTCAGTAGTCGGATGGCTTACCGAAGACATATCTGGATAACTGAACAGAGCACAAAAATATTTAGAAGTGAAAATATAACTACGACGGATAGTTCATTGTCAAAACCGACAGTGAGGCATGTCGTGGTCAGGGCCTAAGCAAAGAATATAGTACGAATCGAATGAAAATCTTTGAGATATTTGCTTTCCACAAGAAATGCAATTATTTACTTTTACTGACATCGGTTTAGAGCAAGAAAAACTTTCCCCAATGGGGTACTTGGCTATTAGTTTAAGACTTCAGTTCTGAAACTTGAAAATTAAAATTTCAGGAGTCGGCTGACCGGCACTTGAACTGCTTCTGCTTCGGGCACTGCATGGTAAGAAAGACTGATGTAATGGCGTTGGCTGCAAGTTTTATACCCCTGACTACCTGATGTCATGGAAGAGACAGCAACCGACACAGGACCCAAGACTTTGTTAATCAGGCTGACTGAGGGCTACTGCAAGCAGATAACCCCAAATGTGATGGCTACAACAGTGAAACACGAAGAACATCTGCACCTACGTTGTACTCTGTCCACTGCCCTAACCACAGCCCCCAGCTCTAAAGCTACAGTACATCAGTAATGGGGACCACCAGAGGACCACTACCATACAAAACAACTGCAGGTGTTGTACTCTGCCCACTGCCCTAACCACAGCCCCAGCTCTAAAAAGTACAGTTGTTTACCTACCATAAATGTAGATGTTAGAGTGTATTCACTGTTGCAGTCATTACACTTGGGTTATCCTGCTGGCAAGCTACCCGCAGTCCGCCTGAATTCCAAAGTCCTGGTCCGGCGTCAGTTGCTGTCGCCTCTTACCTGACGTCAGTGCGGCAGGGGTATATAAGATGCAGCAGACACCATTTTCTTCAGTTTTTCTTGCCCCAGATGTCAGGTGCCCACAAGAAGGTAGGCAATACATATTGCTTATAAAACACATACACTAAAATAAACAATACCTTCATCTACAAGCAAATACACCACATAGGTTGTATAGGATAGAGAAGTATAGATAAGTCCCAGCAAAGAAAGGGGGATGGTGGGTGGGTAACCTGGACTGCAACAGTGAATACACTCAAACATCTACATTTATGGTAGATACACAACTGTACTATGTTCATCGTGTTTCACTGTTGCAGTCATTACACTTGGGTTGAATCCCAAAGCTGAGGTTGGGCAGCTGGGTCTAAATAAGATTAGGAGTGGCCATGAGGCCCTGCAGAACTGCAGTGGCAAAGCCTGCTCTGGATTTAGAGTAAAGAGGCATGAGGTATTGCTTGGTAAAAGTGTGCACTGAACTCCAAGTTGCAGCCTCCATAATTTCCTTGGGTGGTACTCTGAGAAAAGCTGCTGATGTGGCTGCTGCCCTGGTAGAATGCGGCCTAATATTCTTAGGCTCTGCCTTGCCATGCTGAGCATAGCAGAAACAAATGCAGTGTCCTATCCATTTTGAAATAGTCTGCTTTGAAATCGCCTTTCCTTGTGATCCTGCAGCATATGCCACAAAAAAAGTTGCTCAGTTTTTCTGAAAGCTTTTGTTTTGTCCAGGTAGAAGCATAACTGCCTGTGTATGTCCAAAGAGTGCAGAAGTCTCTCCCCTTTATTCTGGGGATTTGGATAAAAGGTTGGTAAATTAATAGTTTGGTTAAGAGCCACAATGGATACTACCTTTGGCATAAATGTTGGGTTTGTCCTTAGAGAAACCCTGCCCAGATGAAAAATGATAAAAGGTTCCACTGCCATTAATGCCTGTAACTCAGAGACTCTTCTTGCTAAAGTTATTGCTAGGAGCAGAGCAGTTTACCATGATAAGAATTTTCTCTCCGCTGTATTGGCTGGCTCAAAAGGAGGCAGTGTGAGCTTTTCCAAGACAAAGTTGAGGTCTCATGTAGGTATCTGTGCTCTCCTTGGGGGCCTTATGTTTTTTGCCCCTCTGAGGTACTGTCTTAGCAGTGGTTGTGAGAAAATAGGAGGTTCCGTATTGTAATGAGCTGAAATGGCAGAGGCATGGATCTTAATTGATGAGAAGGATAGGCCTTTGTCCAGCATCTCAGTTAGGTATTGTAAAATCTGAGGAATATTTGGAACAAGCAGTTCAAGTCCTTGTGCCTGGTTCCAAGCACAGAATCTCTTCCATTTTTCTGCATAAGACTTCCTGGTGCTGGGCCTCCTGGCTTCCAAAATGACATCTATAACTGCTTTAGAGAGGTGTGTCCTGAATGGTTACATTATTCGCCATGCAGCCAGATTTAAGGTTCAGAGTTGGCTGTGCAGGATCTGATTGTTTTGTTGGGTCAGAAGATGAGGAATTTGAGATAAAGTCCAGGCTGGGCCTTGAGACAAGCTCTTTAGGATTGGGTACCAGTGCTGGTGGGGCCAGTCAGAATCATTTTTGACTTCTCTTGTCTGACTTTTAGGAGTACCTTGGGGAGGAGAGGCAGTGGTGGAAAGGCATAAACTGTTGGGGTTTTCCAGCTGAATGATAGAGCATCCACCTTCCATACTTGTGAGTGATAAGTCCTTGTGCAGAATCTCTGTAGTTGGCAGTTGTGAGGTGAGGCAAATAGATCTATGTCTGGGCATCTCCTTGTTATCTTGCTGAAAATTTGTGGATCTAGTTTCCACTCATGAGGGTCCATGAGGTTTCTGCTTAGTTTGTCTGCCAGAGTATTTTTCTTTCCTGGCAGGAATTGTGCCTGCAGATGTACTTGATAGGTCAGTGCTGTGTTCCACAAAGTCATGGCTTGCCTGCAGAGGGGGTAGGAATGTGTGCCCCCTTGCTTGTTTATGTACCACATGACTGTAGTATTGTCCGTCTTTAGCAATAGTTGTCCTGGATGTAGTAGATCCCTGAAGGCTGTAAGGGCATTCTGTACAGCTAGCATCTCTTTTTGATTGATATGAAGATGCATTTGGCTTGCGGGCCATGTGCCCTGAATACATTTTCCTGCCATGTGAGCCCCCCAGGCATAATCCGATGCATCTGTTTTTAGTGTCTGCCTGGCTGTGGGCAAAGTGAAAGGCTGTCCCTTGTTGTGGTGACAGGCCAGTGCCCACCATCGAAACTCCTGTTGCAGGCAGGGAATTAGAGTTATTATTGTTTCCAGGCTGTGACAATATTGAGTCCAAACACTTTTTAGATACCATTGTAGCTTCCTCATATGCAGTCTTGCATATGGAATTAGCAGGATGCAGGATGCCATGAAGCCCAAAGCCTGCAGAATTTTTCTTGCAGGTAGCTGGGTCTTTGTTGCCATCATTTGAAAGTAATGAGTCAGTTGCCTTTGTCTGGCGTGAGATAAGCCATCTGGACAGATGTATTTAAGCTTGCACTCAGGAATATTATCTCTTGAGAGGGCACTAATTTTGATTTATTTTCATTTACTGTGTACCCTAGGCAAATTAGTAATCTTTTTACAAACGCCAGATGCTTTAGTAGAATGTCCTTGCTCTCTGCTTGAATAAGACAGTCGTCCAAATAGGGATATATTTGAATTCCTTTTTGTCTGCAAAATGCAATTACTGGTGCCAGGCATTTTGTGAAGACCCTGGGCGCAATAGATAAGCCAAAGGGCAGTGCAGAGAATTGGTAATGCATTGAGCCAGCTATGAATCTGAGGTATCTTCTGCAATATTGTCTGATTGGAACATGCAGGTATGCCTCTTTGAGGTCCAAAGTAACTAGCCAAGCCTTCTTGCCCAGCATGGGTAGAAGTTGCTGTAGTGTCAACATTTTGAATTTTGGAAAGTCCAGGAAGGTATTTAGAGTAGACAGGTCCAGTATTGGTCTCCAGGCTTTGTCCTTTCTGGGTACCAAGAAAAGTAGAGTAAAATCCTTGTCCCTGCTTTTGCTGTGGTACTTTTTAAATAGCCCTCATGTCCATGAGAGCAGAAATTTGTTTTTATGCCTCTGCCCATTGATTTTGTGGCAGATCCGGCATACCTTTTGATTTTGGAAGGGTGTGAAAGTGGAACCTGTAACCCTGAGAAACAATATTTAGTACCCATTTGTCCTGGGTGATCATGTGCCAATTTTGTGAGAAAAGTGCTAGCTTCCCCCCTAAGGGTGCTGCCAAAAGGTAAGTGTTTGGCATTGTTAGTGGAAAGTCACTGGGACTGTTTCCTGTAAGGTTGTGATTTGTCTTCGCTGCCTTTGGGGGCTGAAGCACCCCATTGTTTAGGTCTGTATGAGCCTTGGGGCTGAGATCTGCCTCTTGGGCGTCTGTATCTGCCTCTTTGTGGCCTGTCTGACACTGGAAAGGACCAGTTCTTAGAAGGCCAGTTCCTGCTAAATCTGGGTGGGTGAACCTGTAAGAAATCCTTTACTGTCTGCATTGATTTTGCTTTATCCTCCATTTTCTTTAACACCTCTTCTGCCTCAACACCAAACAAAGTATCATGCTGTAATGGAGCATCCAATCATTTTGTTTTAACATGATCAGGTAAACTCTGTTCTTTTAACCAAGCATGCCTTCGAATGACAGAAATTGTAACTGCGGCTCTGCAAGAAGCCTCCAATGAATCAAAACCAAATTGCCAAGTAAGCTTTCCCACTTGTTCAGCTGCATACAATAAATCCTGCATTTCCTTGTTTTCAGGACATTCAGAGCTTGTAAGCATTTTCTGTTTTAGCAAAGACATTAGGTATTGTTGATATTTAAGCATGTAAAAAGTACAGTTTTGTACCTACCATAAATGTAGATGTCCGATAGGTATGCATCTGCAGTCATAACATATGGGTTGTCCTGCCTCAGGCAGCCCTTCGGTCGGCCGGATTCCAAAGTCTGGGTCTGGCCTCGGCTGATGTCGCACTTTCCCCGACGTCATAGCGTCTGGGGTATAAAAGCATCAGCCGACGCCATTTTCCTCAGTTTTTCTTGCCCCAGATGCCAGGTGCCCTCAAGGAAGGCTAAATTTGGATAAATGCAGAAAAGTTCCAAACATTTGCAAAATTATATACATGTATAAACAAACAAATACACCATAATAGATTCCCCCAGCTAGCTAAAAGAGGGGTAAGTACCCTAGTAATACCACAGAGGGGTAGGAGGGAGGGTAAACCTGACTGCAGATGCATACCTATCGGACATCTACATTTATGGTAGGTACAAAACTGTACTATGTCCTTCAAGGATGCATCTGCAGTCATAACATATGGATAGAATACCATAGCCAATCTGGGGGAGGAGGTACTAAGAAAAGGATGGTGTAGTTAAGATCCCCTGCAGTACTGCAGTTGCAAACCCTGCTCGGGATCTGGAGTATAAAGGTAGATTGTAATGCTTGGCAAATGTATGCACAGAGCTCCAAGTAGCAGCTTCTAAAATGTCCTTGGTAGCCACCCCTCGTAGGAAGGCTGTAGTGGTGGCCGTGGCCCTTGTGGAATGAGGCCTGATGTTTTCAGGAACTGTCTTTCCATGAAAGGAGTAGCAAAATCGAATGCAATTTCCTATCCATTTTGAAATTGTCTGTTTGGAAATTGCTCTTCCTTGCACCCCAGTTGCATATGCTACAAATAGTTGGTCAGTTTTTTCTGCTAGTTTTCGTTCTGTCCAAGTAGTAGCGTAGTTGTCTGTGTATATCCAGGGTGTGCAAAAGTTTTTCCCCTCTATTCTGTGGGTTTGGGAAGAACGTAGGAAAGTGAATAGCTTGGTTCAAGGATACCCTGGATACCACCTTTGGCATAAAAGTAGGATTGGTTCTTAGTGAAACTCTGTCCTGATGGAAAATAAGAAATGGCTGCACTGCCATTAATGCTTGTAACTCAGATACTCTTCTTGCTGAAGTTATTGCCAGAAGGAATGCAGTTTTCCAAGACAGAAACTGTAGATCCACTGATGCTGCTGGTTCAAAAGGAGGAAGCGTCAGTTTCTCCAGTACAAAGTTGAGATCCCAAGCAGGTAGAGGGGGTCTTCTGGGAGGTTTAATATTTTTGATCCCTCTCAGAAATTGTCTGAGGAGATGGTGTGAGAAGATAGGTGGATCCACATTGTATTCTGCTGAAATTGCCGAGGCATGAATTTTAATGGAAGAATATGACAGGCCATTGTGGAACAATTCTGCCAAGTATTCCAGGATATGTGTCATGCTTGCCACTGCGACATCTGAGCCTTTTGATGTGCTCCAAATGAGAAATCTCTTCCATTTAGCTGAGTATGTCTTCCTTGTGGAAGGCCTGCGAGCCTCCAAGATAATGTCCTTCACCCTCTGTGATAAAACAGTTTGATTGGTGTTTAAGGAATTTTCCAGGCAGTTAGCTGCAATGTTTTCAAGTTGGGATGCATGGTCTTGAAACTGTTCTGCGTCAGAAGAGGCCATAGGGGGAGAGGCCATGGTTTCGCCTGAGACATGCTTCTCAATAATGGATACCAGTGTTGCCTTGGCCAGTCTGGAGCTATCAGTATCACTCTTGGCTGTTCCTCCCTGATCTTCAGTAGAACCTTGTACATCAATGGGAGAGGCGGGAAGGCATATACTTTTTGGGCTTTCCAGCTGAAAGAGAGAGAGTCCACCCTCCAAGCTTGTGGGTGGTATGTCCTTGAGCAGAATGTCCTCAGTTGATAGTTGAGTGGGGAGGCGAACAGATCTATCTCCGGCATTCCCCATGTCTTTGCTATGAGTTGGAAGATGTCTGGGTGCAGCATCCATTCGTGTGCATCCGTGGTAGTTCTGCTTAAGCTGTCTGCCAGTGTATTCTCTTTCCCTGGCACGAATTGGGACTGTAGTTGGATATTGAGTTTCAGGCATAATTCCCATAGATTCATAGCCAGCCAGCATAGAGGGTAAGAGTGTGTGCCTCCCTGCTTGTTTATGTACCACATGACCGTGGTGTTGTCTGTCCTTATTAACAGGTGGCCCTGTTGGAGGAAGGGTTTGAAAGCCTCGATTGCATGCATCACTGCCAGCATTTCCTTTTGGTTTATGTGCATGCTTAGCTGTCCTTGAGGCCATAGGCCTTGGATACATTTGCCCTCCATGTGTGCTCCCCATCCTCGGTCTGAAGCGTCCGTGGTGATGGTCTGCCTTGTTTTTGGTTTGTTGAAAGGCAACCCTCTGTTGGACTGGCAGGGCTGAGCCCACCACAGAAATTCCTTTTGAAGGCATGGAATGATTGGTATCAAGGTTTCTAAACTGTGACTGTATTGAGACCATACACTCCTTAGGTACCACTGTAACTTCCTCATATGCCGTCTGGCGTGTGGTATCAGAATTATGCAGGATGCCATGTAACCCAGGGCCTGCAGGATTTTCCTTGCAGTAAGCTGAGTTTGCCTTGTCAGAATCATGAAGTAATCTGGAAGTTGTTTTTGTTTTTCTTCTGTGAGAAATTTGGATGGTTGTGTCCAGATCTGCACCCAAAAAGGTTATCCTTTGGGATGGCACTAGTCTTGACTTTTGGATGTTGACTGTGTATCCCAAGGCCTGTAGCAGATGGATGGCATAGGCCAAGTCCTTTATCAGATTTCCCTTGTTGTCCGCTTGTAGTAGGCAGTCGTCCAGGTATGGGTAAATTTGAATTCCCTGTAGTCTGCAATGTGCAATTACTGATGCCAGGCATTTCGTGAATACTCTGGGCGCAGTAGATAAGCCAAAGGGCAATGCTGAGAATTGATAATGCCCTGATCCTGCAAGAAATCTGAGGTGTCTTCTGCAACTTGGTCGAATAGGGACATGCAAGTATGCCTCCTTGAGATCTAGAGTCACCAGCCAAGACTCCTTGCCCAGCATGGGAAGAAGTTGCTGTAGGGTCAGCATCTGCACAATGAGACAAGTGTTCAGTGCGGACAGGTCGAGAATAGGTCGAGAATAGGCCTCCATTGGTTTTCTTTTCTTGGTACAAGGAATAGTCTGGAGTAAATGCCCTGGCCTTGTTCTGAACATGGTACCTTTTCTATAGCTTTCATCTGAAGCAAATTGTTGATTTGTCTTAAAGCCTCTGCCCTCTGATTTGGTGGAAGGTTTGGCATTCCGTTTCTTTTTGGCAAAGTGTGGAAGTGGAACCTGTATCCTTTGTCTATTATTTGCAGTGTCCATGTGTCCTTTGTAATATAATGCCAGTTTTTTGAGAATAAAGTCAGCTTTCTGCCCAAGGGAGCTTCCAGTTGATCCCTGGTAGGCGGAATCAGAGTTAAGTCATTGAGCCTGTCCTGGTGTAGTAGTTGTTGCTGTTGCACTACTCCTCTGGTTGGCAGGCTGCCACTGACGGCCTCTGTAGGAGCCCTTCGATTGACCTCTGCCTCTAGGGCGTCTGTTCCTGCCCTCTGGGCTCTGTCCGAGTCTGGAAAGGACCAATTCTTAGTAGGCCAGTTTCTGCTGAATCTCGGTGGTTGTACTTGCAGGAAATCTTTACCAGTTTGTACAGATTTTGCCTTTTCTTCAACCTTTAAGATCTCCTGAGCAGAGGAGCCAAATAAATTTTGTTTCTCCATTGGAGCATCCAGGAGTTTAGCTTTAACATGGTCTGGCAAAGATTGTTCCTTCAGCCAGGCATGCCTACGAATAACTGCCCCAGTCATAGCTGATCTAAATGAAGCCTCCAGTGCATCATAGCCACATTTTAAGAAATGATTACTAACCTGTTGTGAATTGTGTACCAAATCCTGAAGGGATTTACGGTCAAGGGGTTCAGGAGAAGAAAGTTTCTTATTCAGTTCATCTAACAAATACTCTTGGTACTGTATCATATGAAATTGACAATTTAATGCCCTGACAGAAAGAGTTGCAGAAGTATATACCTTCTTTCCCCATCTCTCTAAAGCTCTAGACTCTCTTGCAGAGGGTAGAGGATTTTTGGCAGTGGCGGCCGCAACCCCTTTAGGGCCCTGAGAAATAGTTTCTGGGTCAGCAGAATGGGCTTTATACAGATGAAAATGAGAATCCGGGACCCTGTAGTATCTGTCAGGTTTGGCAGGGGCCGGAGGAAGAGTGTCAGGGGCTGTACTGACATCATTGTACACATCATCAATTACATTCAGAACAGGAGGTATAGCTAAGGGCCTGTGTTGAGGCAAATGCAAAAAGGTCCTTAATCTTTTTCTAGAATCAGAGAAATCCTGACCTTGCCATTGAAAATGCTCTCTCATGGAGTGTAGAGTCTCAAAGGAAAACTCTTCAGGAGGGGAGGCCGAAGGGATAGATTCCTCAGCAGGTGAATAAGCCTCCTCCTGGTGGTCTGACAACTCAGACCCATCCGTGGAATCATCTGAAGAATGTGGGTCAGAGGGGTCAGTCCTGGGCCTTTTGTCCGGGGGAGGGTGAGAGGCCCTGTCTGGGTGAGGCTGTGAACCTCTAATTAAAGAAATAAGGTCCTCTGCAAGGCTGAGGATCTGAGAACTAGAGAAAGGCCTCTGGGAGGAAGTTTTGGTAGGCAAAGCTTTAGATAGTTTGGCAGCCTTAGCCCTAGAAAAGGCCTTAATGGACATGGAAGCAAGGGGCCTAGCTGCCCCACGTGCAGGAGTAGAAATGTCCAAAGGTATGGTGTCGGACATTTCCTGAACACTGGTTTCTGTCGGCAGTTCGGTAGCCGACTCAGCCGGGGCCTCCCGGGCCTCGGTGGTCGGATGAATGGGTTCGGAAGTAGGAATCTCCGAGGACTCTGTTTCGGCCGAAACCAAGACACTCGCGGTAGGCCTTGCCGTGGTTTCAGCCGAAACCGCGGGCCGCGAGTGTCGGTCCTTTTCCTTCCGTTTTTTCACCAAATGCGAAGTCGGAGTCTCCGACGGCATTTTATAAGCAAAACTGGCCCCAAAAAATTCCTCTGCAAACTCCGACCGACGTCTAAGAGTTCGTTGGTTGAAGGAAGCACAGGCTGAACAGGCCGATACATCGTGGGGTCTGGGCCTAAGCAAGGAAGGCAGTAGGAATGGAAATCCTTATGAGGTATTTGTTTCCCACAAGTTAAACAATTATTTACTTTGTCTGACATTGGCTGAGGCAAGAAAGAGTCCCCAACGGGGTACTTAGCTTTTTTCGAAGTCTTCGGTAGCTGAATTCACTGGATCTGACCAACCGGCACTTCTGCTTCGGGCACCGCGCGGCAAGAAAGACTGAGGAAAATGGCGTCGGCTGATGCTTTTATACCCCAGACGCTCTGACGTCGGGGAAAGTGCGACATCAGCCGAGGCCAGACCCAGACTTTGGAATCCGGCCGACCGAAGGGCTGCCTGAGGCAGGGCAACCCATATGTTATGACTGCAGATGCATCCTTGAAGGACATCTGGCACTTTAAAGCCCTTACAGCTAAAGTAGCAGAGGTATAAACTTTTCCCCCCATCTGTCCAGTGCTTTAGAATCCCTATCAGAGGGAACAGAGTTTTTTGCAGTGGAAGTCTTGACCCCTTTGGGACCCAGAGAAATTGTTTCTGGATCAGCAGCAGGGTTTTTATATAGAAATTTAACTGGTGCAGGGAGTAAAGAATCAGGTGACAAACTGGATTCATAAAATACATCATCAACAATATCTAGTACAAGGGGGATAGCAAGGTGCCTGTGCTGAGGCAATAAAAGAAAGTCTGAGCCTTTTCTTGGATTCTGAATAATCCTGGCTCTCCCAATGGAAATGCTCCCTCATGATGTGCAGGGTTTCCCCCAAAAGAGTAGTCCTCAGGAGGAGAGGCGCTGAAGGGATAGATTCTCAGCGTCAGAGTCCTCATAGGGAGGAAGAGAATATCCCTGTTCAGAAGAGGAATCAGAAGAAATAGAAACCTGGTCAGAGGAGTCATAGTCAGTGTCTTGCCTAGGCCTTTTATCAGGAGGGGGATGGGAACCTCTGATCAAAGTAATTAGGTCCTCGGCCATTTTAAGCATCTGTTTCTTTGGCATCGATGACTGTCCAGGAGAATGCTGCACTTGTTTCTTTGTCTTTAAAGGTGTTTTAGACTTTGCCTTAGCTGTTGAAGAGGTCTTGATAGTAAGCTGTGTAGGTCTGAAAACACACTCAGAAGCCGATGCCTGCTCAGCGGCTCCAGACCCATCTGAGGGAATAGTTTCCGTAGGCCCAATACCTTGAGTTTCCAGAGGCCTAGTTGTCTCCACATGGGAGACAGAGGCGGCCTGTGGCTCTGAGGTAGCGGGTGTCAGGGGCTGCAAAAGTGCCTCACTGAGAACCGACGACTGGCCTAGAAGAGGCTTTGTCGTCAGTTTTGGACCTCGGATGCCTGTCCTTTTCTTTGTCCTTGCGTTTTTTATGAACTCCGGTCGTCGGTTGTTCCGACGGCATTATGTAGTTAAACCTTCGGCCAAAGTAATGTAAAGCAAAATCGAACCGACGCTTAATAGTGCATTGGTTGAATCAAGCACAAAACTAACAACCAGCAACGTCGTGGTCAGGACCTAGGCAAGGAATACAGTAAGAAAGAAAATCCTTATGAGGTATTTGCTTTCCCACAAGAAATGCAATTGTTAACTTTTACGGACATCGGTCTGGAGCAAGAAAAAGTTTCCCCAACGGGGTACTTAGCTTTACTGAATACTTCGGATCTGAAATTCGGTTTAGAAAATCTCTGGAGTCAGCCGACCGGCACTTGAACTACTTTTGCTTCGGGCACCGTGCGGCAAGAAAGATAGAAGAAAATGGCGTCGGCTGCATCTTACATACCCCTGGCGCACTGATGTCAGGGAAGAGGCGACAGCAACCGACGCCGGACCAGGACTTTGGAATTTAGGCCGACTGCGGGTAGCCTGCCAGCAGGATAACCCAAGTGTAATGACTGCAACAGTGAAACAAGATGAACATCTAGTGTACATCAGTAGTGGGGACCACCACAGGACCACTACCATACATAACTGCACCTACGTTGTACTCTGTCCGCTACCTTAACCACAGCCCCCAGCTCTAAAGCTACAATACATCAGTAGTGGGGACCACCACAGGATTACTACCATATGAAAAAAACTGCATATGTGTTGTACTCCAGTTCACTGCCCTAACCACAGCCCCAACTCTAAGACTAGAGTTAAGCAATTAAATTTCCTGAAATAATCTATGTCTGCATTCCTACCTCTCTAAAATTAAGCCAGCCTGTACAACTCAGAAAACCCTACGCTATCACTAACCTTGACTCTAGCCCTGTGAATCTCACCATCACCACCCTGTGAATCCCACTATCACCTCCAAGCTAGCCAGTTCAGCATTAGGAGGCACCTGAATTAACCAAGGAATTTCACTCACACCATATTTATAAGCATTATTTAGTCATCAGACTCAAAAGTAAACACTAATGCTGACCCTATGGCTAGCTAGAACCTCAACCATTTAAGGCTGCACTTTTATCTAAGCTTTGAGGTAGGCGTTTGTCAAAGTCAGTGCTTAATGTTAGATCAAGAGCGGGACCACTTTGTGGCTAAAATTTCTTAATTGGCATGAGTAATAATTACTCGTATGCAGCATTAATGGCTCAATGTCAGCAAATGCAGACATCGGTATCTGCAGTCATAAATGGAAAATCAATCTGAGCACCCCACACAAAATAAAGAGTATGGCAAAGTAGTACGAGCCATGAGTGAAAAAAATAAAAGCATATCAATATAAATTATTAAAAACAGTGAAAACAAATAGATCAATGAACCAAGCTTAGAGTCAAAAAATGAATCAGAGTTTTAGAAACTAATATTATGAAAATTATGGTGTCGACACAATATGAATCACTCAGCAAAATGAATGCATCCAATATATGACAGCAGTTCACCTTTCAAAAAGTTTCTACAAACCACAGGCTCAACATTTTAAAGTTACAAAGATTCTCCAAAGCCAGTGAGGAGCACATCTAAATGAAGGTAGTTCTAGTTCAAATGAAACACAAGTTCAAAAAAAGGAAAATAAATTAAAATGAATCATAAGTTTCAGAAGTTTTTTAAGTTTTAAGTATGCTTCTAAACAGGTGACATACCCCTTTAAAAATGTAAATTTCTTTGTTCCAAATGCATATTTCCTATAGGTTCATAGGTGTGTACTAGGGCTAATGGCCCTTGAGCCTTTTACAAGCCTAGCCCATAGGATTACCCGGGTATTGTGCCACCCGACCCTAGTTCCCTGAGCCTCTGTTGAGTAGAGCCACTGGAGTGATCCCCGGGTTGAATTTTCTGTTTCCCATCCACTCATCAAAATTTCTCTTGACCTTTGTTCCGCTTGACATCTTGACTATCCTCCCGATAATCATCCAACTCATTTTTAAAAAGGTGTTCCTACATTCCTCACTCCAAAAGGTAAACAATTCTACAAGCTAGGAACAGATGGAGTTGTAAACATACTCATTTTGTTAATCCTCCCATCCTGCGGATACCTTTACCCATTATTGTAATCCAAGGACATTCCAAGATCATTTCTTAGCTGACTGCTTAATAAAGCTTTAAATGTTTGCTTCTCAGGCATCTGCATAAAATACTGTACAGTTTTAATTATTTTAGTCTACTAAAATAGTCCAAGTTCTTAATGTTTTTTGTATTTTTTTTGTAAACACAGAATGGATACCTTATAGTAGTCACAAATCAATGTGTGACAAAGTACAGAAAACTAAATTATATTCAGTTGTAGGTCTTATATCCATTTATTAGTGTTCACAACAGTTTCATCACTGGAGATTACTGTTTTGGTTATTAATTCTATTTTATTGATTGCCTCGTGCTTTACTTCCTGTTATATCATCATCAGCTCCCCTTTCACATTTTTTTTCTACACGGGGTCGGGTATCATGTTAACAGTCACCAACTCGATTCAGTGCCACACTCCTGCCTTCTTCAGCACTCAATCCTGATTGTCGCAGAGCTTCCTTCACACAATCCATCCACCTCTTTGCTGGACGTCCTCGCTTCCTCTTACCTTCTTCCTGTCTGTCCCAAATCTTCCTCACCAGATTGTCTTCTGCTTTTCTACACATGCCCGAACCACCGTAATCTGTTCTCTTTGATCATTTCAGCAATTGGAGCTACTTTGACTTCTGCACTTATGTCCTCATTTCTTCATCTGTCCCACAGTGTGCATCCTACCACCCTTCTCAAGCACTTCATTTCCATCACCTCTAGCTTCAACTATATGCCTTTACTGCCCAGGTTTCTGTACCATACAGTAGCACTGGTTGCACCACTGTCTTGTACATCTTACTTTTCAGCTTCTTTGGCATTTTTCTGTCATAGACTACACCTGAGATTCTATGCCAATTGGCTGCAGCCCTTCTGGTTCTAACTTTGACCTCTTCATTCAGACTTCCCTTCTCCTCAACCACCCTTCCCAGATACTTGAAACTGTTTACCGGTTCCACTATCTTCCCCTTCTATCTCTATTCTCAGCTTCTTCTGATTTCCCCAATTTGCCGCTATTACCACCATCTTATCTGTGCTTAGTTTCATCCCATGTGCCTTCAGTTTTCCATTCCACTCTCCTATCTCGAGGAAGGTCTACCTCAGTGACTGCCTGTACTGCCACATCATCTGCATACAGCAACTTTGTTGATCTGCCCCCACTGACCTGTTTGCTAATGTAGTCCCATCACCAGTATGAACAGCAGTGGGCTCAGAGATAAGCCCTGGTGTACACCCACTCCCACTGGGTACCCCTCTGTGAGGCCAAACACTGTTCATACTTGAGTCACTGGGTCCTTGCACATAGCCTGTACTAATTCTACCAATGTTTCTGGGACTTAAAACTTCTGCAGTACTGCCCAGATCAGTTTTCTTGGGACCTTGTCATATACTTTCTCCAAGTCTAGCAATGTCCAGTTGGACTCTCTCCTCATTTCTAGCTTCTTCTCAAGTATCTGTCTCACTGCAAATATTGCGTCAATTGCGCTGCATCCTGATCTGAATCCAAACTACTCATCTCCCATCTTACATTCTACTGCTCCGCATATCCATTTATCAATCACCCTCTCCACAAGTTTCATGCAATGCGATAGGAGTTTGATGCCTCTGTACTGCCCACAGTTGTGGAGGTCTCCTTTGTTCTTGTACACTGGCATGAGTATGCTTATTCTCCAGTCATCTGGGATATGCCTTTCTCTCCACATTGCTATTAGTACCCTCAGGAACCATTTCTCCCCTATTTCACCCAGCATCTTTATCATATCTGCAGTGACCTCATCTGAGCCTGCTGCTTTCCTGGACTTCATCTTCCTTAGTGCTGTTCTTACTTCTTCTAGGGTGGACTCCTCTTCTCTCATCCTAGGCCATTTCTGGGGCAGTACAACTTCTGTTAGGTTTTCTTCATTCAGAAGCTGCTGGAAATACTCCTTCCATCTGCCTTGGATGTCCTGTGGACTGGTGAGCAGGTTGTTGCTAGCATCCCTTATGAAGGAAGCCGGACTATCTTCTTTATCTTTCTGCTTTGCCTTGCAACCTGATATAGTTTCTTTGTGCCCCCACTATCCAGAAGTTGGTACAGTGCCTCCGATGCCCTATTCTTTCCTATTGCAACTTCTTTCTTAGCTTCTTTGTTAGCCAACCAGTAGTCCTTCCTAGCCTGGTCAGTCTTTTTCTGTCTCCCACTTCTTCCTGCACTCCTTTCTTTTGATGACTTCCTGGACTTCTACAACCTTGTGTCCATACCTGGCTCTGCCACATATCTTTTCTGTAGTCCTAACATATGTGCTGTTTTTAGGTGCTGCCATTCTTGTTCAATTCCACCTATTTTCTCCTCTTCTTGGGTACTAGAGCCCTGAATAATTCCTTGAACTATTGTACTTTCTCTCCAGTCAACTTCCAGGTCTTCAGCCTGGTCTCTGTTGACCTTAGAGCCTTCTCAGACCACTGCATGCAGATGATTGTGGCAAATAGTGGTTTATGCTGTTGGCGGACTGTTTCACTGGTGATGACTTTGCAATCATGGATTCTACCCCAGTGCCTTTTCCTTACTAGGAGGAAGTCTACCCGAGTTGCATGTTGGCTATTCTTATGTGATCTTGTGACCGTCTCTCTTTCTGAGGCACATATTGGCTACTAACAAGCCATTTGCCAGACAGAAGTCTAGAATGGCTTCTTCCTTTTTATTCCCGTTGCCCCACCCATGTGGACCCAGGTAGTCTTCATATCCTGTTCTGTCTGTCTAACCCATTGCCAACACCAATTCGCTTTAGCTAGTAGGTCCTGCAACTGCTGTCTGAATGCACTCTTTTCCTCACTATCACAAACCTTCTGTGGGACATAGGCTGAGATTATGAATACTGCCCTACCATTAACCTGGAGTCTGATTGCCATGAGTCTGTCACCAATTCTGATGCTATCCCCTCACTGCCTTCTGAAGCCTCTCCCTCATAACAATTCCTACACCATTTCTAGCCTGTTCCCCCTCCGGAGTAGTAGAGTTTGGATCCCAAGCCAAGCGGCTTTGCTGCACTGCCCTTCCATCTCATCTCTTGGATACATAGGATGTCCAGCCTCCTCCGTATCATCATGTCATCAACTTCCAAGCTGCATCCGATCAGCGAACCTGCATTAAGCATAGCAATTCTCAGTTCATGTTTGGCAGGTTGGTTGGTTTTGCGTCCATCTTTCGCTCAACAGAGCTATCCCAGGTAACCCACGCTGGGCAACTAGGCACCGGTGGGGCAGTAGCTTGACCCAGGGCTGCTGGGCTTTATGGCGGGCACACTGGCCAACAGGGGCACATATACCCCTCCCACGATTAGCAAGGGTCCCTGGCATAGGTCAGGGTAGGCCAGGTCCTCAGCCCACTTATCAGTAACTACCCATGCCCATTTTGTCGGCATTAGTCAACATGATCGAATCACCTAGAGGCATATTTTTATTTTACACCGTCAAGTGGCTAGCCCTGCCATGGTGCATAGTCTGTGATCCATGTTCTCCTATCTTGAGTATACTGCGCACCACAGTAGGTGCCCAAAGTGGTTGGTCTGTACAACTCTTCCCCTGGTAGGGAACCATGTAGAGTCTGTGGTGCTGCCCACAGCATCATTCTTTGGAGAGTTTTGAGATGGAAACACTCGGCATGTTTTTCGGACATGGGAGAAACCCCATAGAGGCAGAGGGAGAACGTGGAAATTCCAAACAGGCATTGGTCGGAGGTCAGGATCAAACCTTATACCTTATGAATGGGAGTTGAAGACCTTAACCATTATGCCAACTAGTCTCTTTACTTCTATTATATGACATTTATTATATGAGATTTAAAAGAGTCCCCTGCTAATGAAAGTTCCCAGATCCTTTACTTTCTCACTTATTTGTAAGGTCTCACTTCCTAACTGAATTTGTAAGCTTAAATTAAAACCAAATGAGACCACTTTACAATTGTTAGTACTGAATTTCAGATGACTACTGTTGGCCATGTTTCATAGGTTAATATGTACTGATCCAGGCTATTGATCTACGCAGATCTGTGTGGAGCTTTAGAAGCCTGACCATACATTCCCAATAACCCAGAGATGAGCAGAACATTTAAATGTTGCCCACCTCCTTGACAGATAAAGGTGCTAAACCAAGAGTGAACTTGCAGTTACTCATCCATTCATCCTGATTACATTTGTATAGTGTGAAAAACAAGAAAAACGGCTCAGGAAAAATGCCAGTGTCCACAAACAAGTATTTAATAAAATCAATATCCTTTAAAAACCAACGTTGTGACGGAAAAAAGTCCAAAATAAGCCAAAAAACAGGAATCAACAAATCCACGTGTGAAGCGCTTTCCATCTATTAATATAAACAGACTTCTTCAGACAAATGCACTCTGTAAGTCAAAGGGAATTTAAATGCAGCACAAGTAGTCACATGACAGTCACATGACAGATGTTACTTGAAGTTAACTCTTTCAGAGTCAGGGCAGTGCTGAAAATGCACTCTGTAAGTCAAAGGGAATTTAAATGCAGCACAAGTAGTCACATGACAGATGTTACTTAAAGTTAACTCTTTCAGAGTCAGAGCAGTGCTGACTTGCTTTTCACCTTTTAAAGAGAAAGACAATATGCAAAAATCAAGAAAACCTAACAAGTAATTTGAGTTAAACACAGTGGTTCAATGTGTTTCATGCATTGCATTCTAGTTATTTTACACTCTACTTCTCAAAAGCGAGAAGGGTATATGTGTATTACTACAAACCAATATGTTATATCAACGAACATTAACATGTAAAAACATACAAATGCTAATGCTGAATGTGTTGTCAGTGCCTGTATGTGAAGTACTGAACAGGACTACAGTTATGTCCCAGATGTATAATAAGTCTAAATATTAAAAGGGTGCCCATATGTGTAACGCTATCGCACCCGGCGCAGGCTCCGGGGCCGGAGAAATCGGTAAAGTGGCGTCGTCGCTCCGGAGCGGTGGAGGAACTGCATCAGAAGAGACCGATGCACTCACGGTAATTTTTGGTGTGGAGTCGGTAGAAGTCGCGGGCCGAGGATGTCGGTCCCGGTCCTTCCGTTTTTTGGAAATATGAGTTGTCGGTTGTTCCGACGGCATGGTATAGGAGAATTTGTCGCCAAAAAAGTCTTCAGCAAACTCTGCCCAGCGCCGGAGTGTGCGCTTATTGAAGCAAGCACAGGCGGCACAGGCCGAGACGTCGTGGTCTGGGCCAAGGCAGGGGAGGCAGTAAGAATGGAAATCCTTATGAGGTATTTGTTTACCACAAGACAAAGTTATTAACTTTTTCAGTTTTTTCTGACATCGGCTGAGGCAAGAAAAAGATCCCCAATGGGGTACTTAGCTTTTTTGATGACTTCGGATACGAAAAACACAGGAGCTGACCGACCGGTACTTGCGAACTGCTTCTGCTTCGGGCACCGCGCGGCAAGAAAGACGGAGGAAGATGGCATCGGCTGATACTTTTATACCCCTGCCGCTCTGACGTCGGGGAGGAGGCGACATCAGCCGACGTCGGACCCAGACTTTGGAATCCGGCCGACCGAGGGCTGCCTGAGGCAGGACAACCCATATGTAAGGACTGCAGTTGCATTCTTGAAGGACATCAACAATGTATTAAACCATATGTACGGTGTGTATTTAATAACCTGTCCTGTCAGAACAGGGTTAGACACTTATTAAAACAATGTCATTAAATACTAAACAAACTACCTTAAAATGTACTAAAACACAAGTAATAGACACCTATCTTCTGGTTGGTCAAATGCAAAATATGCGCATTAGAGGACTGTGTACATTAAGTGCAAAATTGTACACCTAACGTAACCAATTCTTAAGTTTAAGTATACAGGTGAGCAAATAAACTTCATTCAATCCTGGTGCATCCAAAAGTAACTGCCATAAAAGTTCTATCTTTTCTAAATTTAGTGAACTGGAACCACCTCTAAGCATAGTATGGATTAAATTGCCCTGATCTTGTATTTGCTCAATAACTTTAAATTTAAACGAGTGGTTGGGTTTTTCCATTCTCTTGTTTGTGTCTGCTGATTGCATATGTGTGATCGTAGATCCTGTCACAAAGCCTTCTGTCGGTTTTCCCAACATAGAAGGGTGGGCATCGTTGACATAAAGCCAGATAGACTACACCTTTAGAGTTACAGTTGAATTTGTTTCTCAAAACATAATTTCTATCTCTGATAACAAACTTGCTGCCTATGTCTATATACTTACAATAATCACACATCTCACAACAGAACATGCCTGCTGTTCTGCATGTGTTGTGTCGACCTTCTGTGATGTTTTTTATATTTTTACCACGCCTGTAAGTGACAACCGGTGATGGTCCTAACTTTTGGGTGATGTCTCTATCAGTTGTGAGCAAGTGCCAATTTCTTTTCAATATGTCCACCACTTCTCTTGCTCTTATATTGAAAGTGAAAACAAACCTAATGTTTCCATTGGTTGTTTGTGTTGAACTTCTACTCTCAAGTGTGTTATAGTTAGAGGTGTTTGTGTGGTTAGTCTGTTCAGCGACAGTTGTGTCAAGATCTAGATTTGACTCCCTTGGTACTAGTCAGATGTCCTTGTTCAAAATTGGTTTGTATATTCCTTTTTCTCTTTAAACTTGGACTTCCATTATTATGTTGTTGATTAATTCAGTGGGGTAACCTGTGTGAAAACATATCATACAGGTTTTCACATTCCACTAAAACAAATTTTGCATGGTGGTCATTCTGGCAGCCTGTACAACTTGTCCTTTAATAACGGACGTTTTCTGGTGCAAAGGGTGGGAACTGTTGAAATGCAAGAGTTAGAGTATGTACTCTTTCTATAAATTTTAGCTGTATAGTGTTGACCCAATATGTCTTTTGATAAGAGTACATCAAGATAACTAATACTCAACTCTTGGTAAACACTGGTGATACATTTGAATAGTGTAAGAGAAGAAATTTGCTTTATATTGAGACAACTCCAAAGAAGTGTTACTTTCTACAATACATACCTACCCCTCCAATATTTTTTTTATGTTGCAAACAAAACTGAGATCATTTGAATGAGTGTTTATACCCTCTATAGACTTGCAAATGTGCAGTATATCTGACAGTGTCTGTTGAGGCTGTGTACACCAGGAAAGAATTGTTTTAAAACCACCACTACAATGTCTGTGTATGAAACTGAGAAGAGGGACAAGGCTTTGGGGTGGAAAAACTGCATAGTTTTTTATGATTTTGGACCTGGAATTTCTTAGTAAGAAAGCATTGTGCATGTTCAGGTTGTGTCAAATGTTTGTAAAGGTACAAAGAGGCGTTACACTCCATAATCAGCCTGACAAGTGTAGAATACAGTGGAATGATCACATGCCTGGAGCTGGATGACTTGCCCTTTCTCACAATAATGGACATGTAGTGGTCAAAGGACAGTTTGTGGTCTACATAGGCTCCCAGGTCGTTAACTACTGATCAGTTTTGAGGGATGTGTTATCACAATCTCCACTTCTTATAAAGATTTAATCTAGTCTCCAGGGACAATTTCTCCGCGGAGCAGCTCATTCGACATGCATGTCAATGGAATTTGTAATTCTCTTGAAATCTCGTATTTAGTTGACCAGGGATTCCATCAGAGCCCATTTTTTTTAATTTTTTCAACACATTCCCTGACATTGTCCTTTGGTATAACTAGGCGTTCACAGATTCTAAGATGACCGATAATTTTATGATATTGGGATTACATGACCTGACACTTGTTTTAAGTACAAATAACCCAGAGATGAGCTGAACATTTACATGTTACCCCTATCCATGACAGATAAGGGTTCTAAACTGCTCTGTTAAGTTTTTCAGAGCAGCTACTGGAGTTCCATTCAAAGATATTGGTCTCACTGTTACTGGAGTTTTAATGTACTGTGATGGTGTTTTCCTCTCCAGGCCTGCACTGAACATGGGCTCTGCCCAGTCAGACTTTCCCAGTCAACAATGACAAATAAATAAATAACAAATAAAAAGTACTTTTACTGTCTCTACTGTTTACCACATCAACATCTTTTTCACATTACAGAAACTGCAGACTGTGCATAATGCAGCCACACAGCAATCTTAAAAAAAAAAAATGACAGTGAGTGACCAAAGGCAAATGTCCACTTATGGCAGGGCCAACACAGTAGAAAGAAGTAAAAAAAAAAAAAGCAATTTAGCTCAGTAAAGAACACTGCAATACTGACAGAAAGCATGACAGAGCTATACAAAACCAATGAGGTGTCCCAGGTCAGTGCAAGTCACAACAGGACAAATAGTAAGCAGCCTAAATTGCTTACCGTCTCCCATGACAAACCCCAGAGTAGCAGTAGCATAGTCAATCAAGATGTCCAAAACACCTCTACATAGACCCCAATAAAAGAAACAGTCTGTCATTTAGAAAGCTCAAAGAATTGCAAGGCACACATGGCACTCTAAGAATAGCACTCAACTGTTGAATTTCACAGAATGGCCAGGTTTTATGTCTCATATTTTTGGTCTGTTCCTCACACCATATGTGTTTTTTGAGCAAATAACTGAAATTTGAAGTCACTAAATATCAAACATTTGAGTTTCACACTTTAAATCCCTCAGAAATTGCATGCTAATGCAAAATCAGTTATTCAATCAACTTTCTAAGTTTTAAGAGCAATATTCAAAGTCTCTACATAATTTTGGGGTCTTCCTCCATTATTTTTGACATTTTATCCAGACTTCTTGTGCTAAGAATTGAGAGATATGACTATGTATCCCACACAACTAAGCCACAAAATAAGAAAGACACTTGGCAAGAGCTTTTAAATGTTTCAGAAATAAAATTTCTGGTTCCAGCTTACGCAGCACAGTAGGGCAACAAATCCAACCAGCAAGTGAAAACAAGGACCAGAAAAGTACATTTGTGTACACTTATCATAAATGTAGATGTTAGAGTGTATTCACTGTTGCAGTCATCACACTTGGGTTATCTGCCTGCAGGTAGCCCTCAGTCGGCCTGAGTACCAGAGACTTCGTATTTCTGCATCGGATGCTGTCACCTCTTCCATGATGACAGGTCATCATGGGTATAAAAGCAGGCAGCAGTCACCATTACATCAATCAGTTTTTCCGGTGGGGAAAACACCACCAGTAAAAAGTAAATACCAATACCAATAGGAATACCCATAGAGAGGCGAGAGAGAAAACCAGGGGGCTGGAGAAAGGGAAACCAGGACTGCAACAGTGAAGACACTCGAACATCTACATTTATGGTAAGTGTACACAACTGTACTAAGTTCTTCGTGTTTCACTGTTGCAGTCATCACACTTGGGTTGATTCCCAAAGCTGAGGAAGGGTGGAGGCAGTCAAGAAATGTTAGGGCTGGCTAGTAAGCCTTGCAAGACTGCCGTAGCAAAACCTGGCCTGGATTTGGAAAAGATAGGCAGGTGGTAATGCTTGGAGAATGTGTGTACAGAACTCCAGGTAGCAGCTTCCAGTATGTCCCTGGTAGGGACTCCCCTGAGAAATGCTGTAGAGGTAGATGTAGCCCTAATGGCATGTGTTCAGACCCCCTGAGGGGTTGGTTTTCCATGGTGTTTGTAGCAGAAATGGATGCAGTGTGCTATCCATTTGGAGATGGTTTGCTTTGAAATGACCTTGCCCTCTGCCCCTGTAGCAAAGTTGACTAGCAGCTCGTCAGACTTTCTGAAAGGCTTAGTCCTATCAAGGTAGAATCCGAGCTGTCTATGCACGTCCAAGGAGTGCAGGATCCTTTCCCCTTTATTTTGAGGATTAGGGAAGAAGGTTGCCAAATGGATGGATTGGTTGAGAGCCACACTGGATACCACTTGAGGCATAAAGGAAGGGTTAGTCCTGAGGGAAACCCTGTCAGCATGGAAAATAACAAAGGGTTCCATAGCCATCAGTGCTTGTAATTCAGACACTCTTATAACTGAATTGATGGCTAGAAGCAAGGCTGTTTTCCAAGAGAGGAATTTTAACTCTGCTGAAGCAGCAGGTTCAAAAGGGGAAGCATTAGCTTTTCCAGTACAAAGTTAAGGTCCCAAGCAGGGGTTGGTGCTCTCCTTGGTGGCCTTAATTTGTTTGCCCCTCTCAGGAACTGTTTGTCGAGAGGGTGAGGTGGCTCAGTATTATAATGAGATGAGATGGCAGAGGCATGGATCTTAATGGAGGAGAAGTATAGGCCTCCTGTGTAGGCCTTCTGTGCAGTAGTTCTGCTAAGTAATCCAGGATTAGAGGTAAGGAGGGCAGTGCTGTGTCCTCTCCATTAGACTGAATCCAACAACAATGCCTTTTCCACATTTCAGCATAGGATTTCCTAGTACTGGGCCTTCTGGCTTCAAAGATGATGTCCAGCACTTGTTTGCTTAGGGTTGCTGGTGGAGTATTTAAGGAATAAGCCAGGCTGCAAGATTTATTGTTTGCAATTTTGTATGCAAAATCTATCCCTCCTACTGAGAAAGCAGGTTTTGGGTCTGGTGTAGGTGCCAGGGTGGCACCGTTGTCAGGCTGCGCAGGAGTGGGTACCAGTGCTGGCGTGACCAGTCCAGGGCAATCAGAATTGTCCTTGGCCTGTCTTGTTTTATCTTGAGTAGTACTCTTGAGAGAAGGGGCAGAGGGGGAAAGGCATAGATTGAGAGGTTTTCCCATTGAAAGGATAGGGCATCCACCTTCCAGGCCCTGCTGTGAGGGTTCCTGGTGCAGAATTTGCTTAACTGGTGGTTGTCAGGGGAGGCAAAGAGATCCACCTCTGGGGTCTCCATTTCTGGATCAGAAGGTTGAAGGTGTTGGGCTCCAATTTCCACTCGTGTGGTTCTAGGAGATTTCTGCTCAAGTCGTCTGCCAGTGAGTTTTGTGTAAATAAAGTAAAAAGAAAGTGGTGGAGCCAACAAACCCAAAAAATACATATGAATAATGTGAGTTTTGTTTGCCTGGCAGAACTTGAGCTTGTAGATGGACTTGCTTGTCCAAGGCAGTGTTCCACAGGCCCACGGCTAACCTGCAGAGTGGGTAAGAATGGGTTCACCCTACTTGTTGATGTACCACATATAACTGTGGTGTTGTCCGTTTTTATCAGCAGTTGTCCTGGAAACAGTAGGTATCTGAAAGTTGTCAGGGCATTCTGTACAGCAAGCATCTCTTTTTGGTTGATGTGCAGGAGAATAAGACTTGGGCTCCAGTGGCCCTGAATACATTTGCCAGCCATGTGAAACCCCCATGCAAAGTCTGATAAGTCTGTGGTCAGGGTCTGGGCGGCATGGGGTTGAGTAAAAGGCAGCCCCTTGTTGTGGTTGCATGCTTCTGCCCACCAAAGGAACTCCATCCTTAGACAAGTTATGATGGGAATGACCATTTCCAGGTCCTGAGAATGTTGGCACCAAAGACTTTTTAAGTACCATTGAAGTTTCCTCATATGCATTCTTGCATATGGAATTAGCAGAATACATGAGGCCATGAACCCTAGAACTTGCAGAATCTTTCTTGCAGATAGCTGGGTTCTGGTGGCCATTTGTTTGAAGTAGCCTGTCCGATAGACCTGTTTGTCTGAAGTGAGGAATGCCATCTGGGAAGTTGTATCCAAGCTTGCTCCCAGGAATACAATCTTTTGAGTGGGTACCAGTTGTGATTTCTTTCTGTTGATGGTGTACCCCAATGAAGTGAGAAGACTGTTTACAAATGACAGGTGCTGAAGCAGCAATTCCTGGCTGTCTGTCTGAATCAGGCAGTCATCCTAGTACAGGTAAATTTTGAGGTTTCTCTGCCTGCAGTATGCAATGGCTGGAGCCAGGCATTTTGTGAATACACTTGGCACAGTAGATAAGCCAAAGGGAAGTGCAGAGAGCTGATAATGCATAGACCCTGCTCTGAAATGTAGATACTTCCTGCATGACCCCCTTATAGGGATGTGCAGATAGGCTTCTTTAAAGTCTAGGGTGACTGACCAGGCATCCGTGGCTAACATAGGGAGAAGCTGTTGCAGGATAAGCATCTTGAATTTTGGTACCACCAGGAAGGTTTTGAGAATTGAAAGATCCAGGATTGGGTGCCAAGAGCCCTCTTTCCTGGGTACCAGGAATAGTCTGGAGTACAATCCTTTGTTCTACTGGAAAAGGCTGAATAGCTCTGATATTGAGCAGGGAAAGTACTTGGTTTTGAACCTCTGCCCATTGGTTTGGAGGAAGGACTGAAAACCCACTTAGGATTGGCAGTGAATGGAAATAAAATTTGTACCCCAGGGATATACATTGTTGAGGACCCATCGGTACTGAGTGATGAACATCCAGTTTTTTGCAGGAAGGGCAAGTTTTCCTCCTAGGGGCACAAGCAATTGGGCAGGGCTGGGAAGTAGAGTTGGGAAGTCATTGTGAGCTTTTTCCATAAGTAGGGGGCTTACCATTCCCTGCTTTAGGGTTGGGGCACTCCATTGCTTAGATCTCTGCATACCCTGCGACTGTAGTCTTGAAAGGTCTGTTTCCCCTAGGTCTTGTTTGGGAAGGCCTGGAGGGGGCTGGAAAGGACCAGTGTTTTGAAGGACAATGTCTAGGGGGTTGCACTTGTAGGAATTATTTAACAGTCTGCATAGATTTAGCTTTTTCTTCCATCTTTTTAAGAACCTCTTCTGCTTTGTGGCCAAACAAACAGTCCTTATTCAAAGGAGCATCTAGTAATTTAGATTTGACATGATCTGGAAAGGTCTGCTCCTTCAGCCAAGCATGTCTTCTCATTACAGAGCCAGTGACTGCTGCTCTGCAAGATGCTTCTAGGACATGTAAGCCACACTGCAAAGTATGCTTAATGACTTGATTTGCAGAGTGCATAAGTTCCTGCAATTCTTTATTTTCTGCACAATCTGGAACAGTTACCACTTTTTGTTTTAATAAGTTCCATAATGTGTTGCTGGTATTTCAGCATGTGAAACTGGCAATTCAATGTCCTGAACGCAAGAGTTGCAGAAGAATATACCTTCTTACCCCATCTGTCCAAAGCTCTGGAATCCCTGTCTGAAGGGGTGGGATTTTTGGCTGTAGTACCCTTAATACCTTTAGGCCCCTGGGAAATGATCTCTGGGTCAGCAGTAGGATTCTTGAAAAGAAACTTGTGCATATCAGGTACTCTGTAGTACCGGTCAGGTTTCCCAGGAGCAGGAGGTAAGGTGTCAGGAGTTAGACTGGATTCCATAAAAACATCATCCACAACATCCAGGACAGGGGGTATAGCTAAAGGTCTGTGCTGAGGCAACTCAAAAACTTTTTGGACTCAGGATAGTCTTGGCATTCCCAATGGAAATGCTCTATTAAAGTATGCAAGGTTTCACCAAAAGAAAAATCCTCTGAAGGGGAGGCAGAGGGAATGGATTCCTCTGCATCTGAATCCTCATAGGTGGATAAACAAAAAGGTCAGAGTCATCGGACTCCTGGTCTGTAGAACCAGAAGGGGACTGGATTCTTTGTCTCTTTGTAGGGGAAGGCTGGATTCCCCTAATCAGTGATATAAGGTCTTCAGCCTTTCAAAGCATTTGTTTTTGTGGCATTGATGCCTGAGCACGTGCTTTGGTAGTCTGTTTTCTAGGCGTAGTGTGTACTCTGGGCCTAAGAAACACGGTAGTTTTGGTTAAAAATTAAGTCATGGGTTTGATTCGAACATCGGTAGAACAAAAAACTCCCTGCACAGCGGCTCCGGACCCATCCAAGGTAGAAACATCCACTGGTTCCATAGTCGAAGAAGCATCTCGCAGCATACCAGACTCCAAATGGGTCTCAGCAGAGGCCTGCGAATCCATAGAAGTGGGCATCAGGGGCTGCAAAGGCACCTCAATGAGTACTGGTGGACTGGCGACTAGCTTAACGGAAGTGTCGTTGGCAGTTTCGGACCTATGTGGTCTATCTCTGCTTTTATCCATAAGTTTTTTTGGATGGTCGGTAGTCGGATGGCTTACCGAAGCCATTTCAGAATATGGAGATAAACAGCAAAAGAATTTAGTGACAAAGATAGCCTGACGACGAATGGCTCTGGTGTTAAACAAGGCACAAAACCGACAGCGAGGGATGTCGTGGTCTGGGCCTAAACAGATGACGCAGTAAGAATGAAAATCTCTGTGAGGTATTTTCTTTCCACAGGCAAGACAATTGTTAACTCTTTGACATTGGTTAGAGCAAGAAAAAAGGATCCCCAATGGGGTACTTAGCTTTAGAAGACTTCAGTATTATTCAACTCGAAAAAGAAAAATTCAGGTAGCGGCTGACTGGCACTTGCGAATTGCTTCTGCTTCGAGCTCCTCCTCGGCAAGAAAGACTGATGTAATGGCGTCAGCTGCCTGTTTTTATACCCCTGATGACCTGACGTCATGGAAGAAGCGACAGCATCCGATGCAGAAATACTAAGTCTCTGGTATTCGGGCCGACTGAGGGCTACCTGCAGGCAGATAACCCAAGTGTGATGACTGCAACAGTGAAACACAAAGGACATCACCATTTCCACCAGGAATCCATTCAAAGATCTGCTAGTACCATAATAGAGTTATTGATTCAAGAAGGTGGCTTAACCCAGAATCAGAGTGTTCACATGTACCCCGCACAAGATTGGCTGAGATTGTGCACTGCAGTGATCAATGCAAATCTGTGCCACAGGCACACAAAATAAAAACCGAGAGTTGTTAAAATGGTAAAATCTCAACTGCAAATGCAGCAACCAAACCCTCAGAGGCAGCTGGCTGCTACAATCATAACCAAATTCAATCCACTCTTACTAACCCTGAACTTTTCACACTTAAGGAAACAAGTTTCTCCATTAATGGCCAACTTGTACTTTTTCACTAATTCAAGTCTCTTTTCCCCATTCCTTGATATTAGGTTTGCACAAGTGTCATTGTAGTTGTATAAAGTCACAGTGGGTGTATTTCAGTTTGCCTTTCACAGTGTTTCTTCATCACCTATTGTTGCCTGATTGTAGAGTTATTAACATAGAGGGTGTGGAGGAGTTACTGCTGTGTCTTGCAGCTGTTCACCGAGCTCAGTGTTCTTACAGAAAGCTAAAAAACATTGTGCAACACATTTACTGAATTATCACTTGTGACGTAGGCACATTTACATAAAAGTAATCAACTGTATTAAATTAAAATTAACAAACATTATACTTTACATACATCATATAACCTAAGCAACATTACATAAAGTATTCATTTCCTGCTCCGTTTTGTAAATAAGAAACATCTTTATTAAACCATCACATATGGCATAAGCAATCATAAATTTATAAATGAAAATAAACCACAATGACAAAGCATTTTACATTACAAACCACACTAACATACTCCCTGTAGCAATTATAAATCAGTTAAAATCTACCCAATTGTTTTCAAACATTACATAGCTCATTTAAGTCCTGCCTTCTTTTAAACCTCATTTCTCATGCATTGTTCCCACAATTCCCATTTTTCCTATGGAGTTTGTTTCTACCTTTTTCTAAAGATCTCAATTCCAGTTTTATCTATGTTACTATATTCGCTACTTCCAATATAGTTGGTTTAGATTTTGATTTCCAATTTCTAGTAATTGCTTTTTTGGCAGCCACCATAATTAGAGACAGCAAGGCCTTACCATATCTAGGCAATTCCGATTCTGTATCATAGGTCAGAAAAATCATCTCCCTTGTCACACCAATCTGCCCACCCAGCATCACCGACAGTGCATCCCGCAGGGAATCGTTAAAGTCCGCCAACTCATTGCACTCCCAAAAAATAGGTTCCCAACTACCTCTTTCTTCCCCATCACACCTCCAACATTTGCTATACACTTGAGGAAAAATTATAAAAGACCTCTTGCTGTACTGCAGTCCCGGTGTGTTTCAACAAACTAGTTTATTATAGAGTAATGGGGGCATTATACCTGCCTCACCACAAGGGTTAGAAAGGACGCACAATTTTTTCCTATTTTTCGATCAGTTCCCTTACTTTTTCTTCAAACCAGTAACCAGTAACCAGAACACAATATGAGGACTTTCCTAGTCCGCACAGTGAGAACACAAGGATTCCATAAGCAGCATTCGAACATTGTTTCACCAACTAAAATAAAACATGCTTCTTTTATATAAAATTCTCCCGTTTGTTACATAGTGCATTCAGAATGCACACAGTAAACTAACCTGGCTACTGTATTACATCTCTTAGCAAAGTTTTCTAACTCTCTAGCTATGCAGTCATTTTAGAGCCATGCAAGAATGAAGGACTGACTGCATTTATCAGTGATGAAACTCCCCCTCTGTACAAGCCACATGAAAAGGGACCCCCCCCCCCCCACAGCATTCTTCGTTAGAGTGGATACAGAAACAAATGCAGTTGGTCTCAAGTAGGCTCTTTTTTTCTTGCATGAAACATCAATAAAGAGAAAGGTATGTGAAAAATGTTCTATATTTAGACTTACTTCTCCGGTTTAGCAGATTGTTTACCTGCACTCTGCACCTGTAACATTTCTGTGCAAAAATCTCTGCCTTAGCTGGCTGTTACAGTCAGATGTATGCAGAGCGACTGCAGGAAATCCCTGCAGAAATAAACACATCTGTTACTATCATGATGTCACATGCCTGCCCTGAGGGGCATTGCAGAAGCAGAGTTATTTACAAGTAAAGTTGTCATTTTAAATGTTTCATGATATAAAAAGTGTCCTAGTAATCTTTATCTGCACAATGTTCCTTTCACCCTTACCTCTTAATACAGGTAGCGTGCTCAGATGTCTTCTTACGATTTCATTACCTATTTTTGGTTGTTTGGTTCTATTTGTTCAAGACTAAGCTTCAGTGAACTACTGACCTTGGTGAGAAAGGAAGGTGACAATTCTAGATGGCAGGAAAGTACAGTTGTGTACACTTACCATAAATGTAGATGTTAGAGTGTCTTCACTGTTGCAGTCATTACTGTGGGGTTCTTCCTGCCGGCAGGCAGCCCTCGGTCGGCCAGAATCCCAAAGTCTGGGTCCGGCGTCGGCTGTGTACTCACCCTCCCTGACGTCAGTGTGCCAGGGGTACAAAGCTCCCAGCCGACGCCATGTTCTCCAGTTTTTCTTGCCCCAGATGCCCAAAAGTAAAGGCTAAAATTAAAACAAAAATGTAACATACAACAAACCCCATACCCTGTAGCAAATACACCTCAGAAGGGTGAAGCAGGGAACCACACCAATAAAAGCATAAGAGGGGACAGGAGGGTGAGTAACCCAGACTGCTACAGTGAAGACACTCGAACATCTACATTTATGGTAAGTGTACACAACTGTAATATGTTCATCGTGTTTCACTGTTGCAGTCATCACTGTAGGGTTGAATCCCAAAGCTGAGATAAAGGGTGGTAGTTATTGAGTGGAAGAGGCGGCTAGAAGGCCTTGCGAGACTGCAGAAGCAAAGCCTGCCCTGGACTTAGGATAAAGAGGGAGATTATAGTGCTTAGAGAAAGTATGTACTGAACTCCAAGTTGCAGCTTCCAAAATATCTTTGGTAGGTACTCCCCTGAGAAAGGCAGCTGAAGTAGCAGCAGCTCTGGTAGAGTGAGTCTTAATTTTTCCTGGGATTTGCTTTCCATGATGAGAGTAACAAATTCTGATTCCATGCAATCCATTTAGAAATGGTCTGTTTTGAAATAGCTTTGCCTTGGGAATTTGTTGCATAAGAAACAAACAGTTCTGTTTTCCAGAAATCCTTGGTTCTGTCCAGGTAAAAGCGAAGCTGCCTGTGCACGTCCAAAGAATGCAAGATCCTCTCCCCCTTATTTTGTGGATTAGGGAAAAAAGTTGGCAGGTGAATAGTTTGGTTTAAAGCCACTTTAGAAACCACTTTAGGCATGAAAGTAGGGTTAGTCCTCAAAGAAACCCTGTCTTGATGAAAAATAATGTAAGGTTCCACAGCCATGAGTGCTTGTAACTCCGAGACTCTCCTGGCTGAAGTTAAAGCCAGTAGGATATGATAAATACTTTATATCAGATGTGGCAGCAGGCTCAAAAGGAGGCAGAGTAAGTTTTTCCAGGACATAATTGAGGTCCCAGGCAGGAATGGGTGGTGTCCTAGGGGGCCTTAAATTCTTTGCTCCTCTGAGATATTGTTTCAGAAGTGGATGTGAAAAAATTGGGGGATCTGTATTATAATGTGCAGAGATAGCGGAGGCATGTATTTTTATGGAGGAAAAAGATAAACCCTTATGCAACATATCTGTAAGGTAATGTAGAATCAATGGGATATTTGGAATGAGAGGATCCGAATCCTGAGCATGCATCCAGGTGCAAAATATCTTCCATTTACCTTCATAAGATTTTCTAGTGCTAGGCCTTCTGGCTTCTAAGGTAACATCCATGACCTGTTTGGAAAGGGTAGGATTAATCAGACCCTGAATACGCCAGGCTGCCAGGCTGAGAGTTTTGATATGAGAGTGCAGGACCTGGCCCTGATGTCGAGACCAAAGATTTGGAATCTGAGGTAGAATCCAAGGAGGTTCCTGGGATAGATTTATCAGTGTTGAGTACCAAAATTGTTGAGGCCAATTCGGGGCTAGTAAGATCAGCTTTGGTTTGTCCTGTTTTATTTTTAATAACACCCTTGGTAGAAGAGGTAGTGGTGGGAAGGCATACCCTGAGAGGTTCCTCCAACTGAATGAGAGAGCATCCACTTTCCATGCTAGCTTGTGATATGTCCTTGTGCAAAAGGTCTGTAACTGGTAGTTGTGGGGAGATGCAAATAGATCTATGTCCGGGCAGCCCCAGGCTTCTGTAATCATCTTGAATATTTGGGTGTCTAGCATCCACTCGTGTGGGTCTGACAGGTTCCTGCTCAGGCTGTCTTGCCAGGGTGTATTGTTTCCCTGGCAGGAATTGAGCTTGTAGGTCCACTTTGCAAGCTAGTGCTGTGTTCCATAGAGTAATGGCTAGTCTGCAAAGGGGGTAGGAGTGTGAACCCCCTTGCCTGTTTATGTACCACATAACTGTGGTGTTGTCTGTCCGTATCAGTAGCTGCCTCGGCTGTAAAAGATCCCTGAAAGCAAAGAGGGCATTCTGCACAGCTAACATCTCTTAAATTGTTATGTAGATGCTTCTGATCCTCTGTCCAAAAACCTTGCAGGCCTTTCCCCTGCAAGTAGGCTCCCCATGCATAATCCGAGGCGTCCGTGGTTATCACTTGGTAGGCTGGAGGTAGACTGAAGGCTTTCCCTTTGTTTTGAAGACATGCCATGGCCCACCAATGGAATTCCTTTTGCAGGCAAGGCAAGACAGCAATCTCTGTTTCTAGACTGACAATGCTGGGACAATGCTGGGACCATACGCTTTTTAGGTACCCTTGTATCTTCCTTTTGCAGGCAAGGCAAGACCGCAATCTCTGTTTCTAGACTGACAATGCTGGGACAATGCTGGGACCATACGCTTTTTAGGTACCATTGTATCTTCCTCATATGTAGTCTTGCATATGGTATGAGTAGGATGCAGGAGGCCATGTAACCCAAAGCCTGCAGGAATTTCCTTGCAGTTAGCTGAGACATTAAGGCCAGGCTTTTGAAAGTTGAAGCCAGCTGTATTTGTTTTTCTGATGTCAGGAATGCCATCTGGGTTGTTGTTTAAAAGAGCACCCAGGAAAGTTATCTGCTGAGTGAGTGTCAAATTTGACTATGTTCACAGTGAATCCCAGGTACTTGAGTAGATTCTGAACAAATTCCAGGTGCTGGAGTAAAATGTCCTTGCTGTCTGCTTGAATAAGGCAGTCATCCAGATAAGGGTAAATTTGAATTCCCCTGAGTCTGCAGTAAGCTACACACTTGGTAAAGACCCTGGGCGCAGTAGACAAGCCAAAGGGCAGCACAGAGAATTGGTAATGTTTCGAGCCTGCCTTGAACCTGAGGTATCTTCTGCACTCCTGTCTGATAGGAATGTGTAGATAAGCCTCCTTTAAATCCAATGTTACTATCCATGCATTTTTGCTCAACATTGGCAGGAGCTGCTGCAGAGTAAGCATCTTGAACTTTGGTATCTCCAGGAAAGTATTTAAGATTGACAGATCCAGGATGGGTCTCCAAGTATTTTGTTTTCTGGGAACTATAAAGAGTCCTGAATAAAAGCCTTGTCCTGTCTCTGAATTTGGAACCAGTTCTATGGCCCTTATAGCCATGAGGGACCTCACCTGTTTTAATGCCTCTGCCCACTGAGTTTTTGGTAGGTCTGGCCATCCGTTTGGTTTTGGTAAGGTGTGAAAGTGGAATTTGTAACCTCTTAAAACTACATCCAGAACCCACTTGTCTTGGGTTATGCAAGTCCAATTTCGGTGAAAAAGAGAAAGTTTTCCTCCCAGAGGAGCTTCCAGGAGAGAGGTTCCTGGAGCCATGCAGGGGGAGTTATTGAGCCGGTTTCCTATAAGGTTGAGACCTATCTTCTCCACCCCTGGGGTGGAAGCAGTCCGCTGTCTAGGCCTATAAGAGGTCTGTGCTTGGGCCCTCCCTCTGGGGTGTCTATATCTACCCCTCTGAGGCCTGTCTGAGCTGGGAAAGGTCCAATTTTTAGCTGGCAAATTTCTGCTAAATCTAGGAGGCTGAACTTGTAAGAAATCCTTAACCGTTTGCATGGATTTTGCCTTTTCCTCCATTTTCTTTATAACCTCTTCAGCCTTAGACCCAAACAAAACATTATGTTGAACAGGAGCATAGAGTAATTTTTGCTTTCACTTTATCAGGCAAATTTTGTTCCTTTAACCAAGCATGTCTTCTAATGACCGTGCCAGTGGCAGCCGCCCTGCAAGAGGCCTCCAAAGCATCAAAACCACAGTGTAAGGTATGTTTCCCCACCTGCTCAGTAGCATGCATCAAATCATGTAAATCCTTGTCTGCACATGCAGAAATGGTACCCAGTTTTTGTTTCATAATAGACAAAAGGTATTGCTGATATTTCAACATATGAAATTGACAATTTAAAGCCCTAATAGATAAAGTATCAGAAGTGTACACTTTTTTGCCCCATCTCTCCAAAGCTCTAGAATCCTTATCTGATGGAATAGGGTCCTTTGCAGTGGTGGCCCCAACTCCCTTAGGACCCTGAGAAATGGTTTCTGGATCAGCAGTAGGATTTGTATAAAGATGCGAGAGATGCAACCATATAGCCAAACTGGAGGCTAAGCTCTCTCAACTCAGTACTGGTGTAACCAGTCAGGAGGAGAAGGAAACCACACTCACTACAATTCCAGTCTCACCTAGACCTACCACGACAGCAAACCAAACACAAACACACAAAAACATACCTGGAGGCTCTAAATAAAAATCTGCCTAAGCAGCAGAGACCACCAAAGCAGACACCCAAGCAACCGCTACCCCAAAACAAAACACGTGCAACACATAGCTCACAAAGCCAGTGTGCCGAAAGTACAGTTTTGTACCTACCATCAATGTAGATGTCCGATAGATATGCAACTGCAGTCTTTACATATGGGTTGTCCTGCCTCAGGCAGCCCTTCGGTCGGCCGGATTCCAAAGTCTGGGTCCGGCGTCAGCTGATGTCGCCTCTTCCCAGACGTCAGAGCAGCTGGGGTATAAAAGCATCAGTCGACGCCATCTTCTTCAGTGTTTCTTGCCCCAGATGCCAGGTGCCCTCCAAGGAAGGCTAAATTTAGAGACTGGATAAAAAATTCCAGACATGCACAACAGTAATAAACAGATACACCATAACAGATTTCCCCAGCTAGTTTGAAAAAGGGAAGTGGACCCAAAAAGGAGAATTTACAGAGGGGTAGGGGGGAGGGAAAACCTGACTGCAGTTGCATATCTATCGGACATGTACATTTATGGTAGGTGCAAAACTGTACTATGTCCTTCAAGAATGCAACTGCAGTCCTTACATATGGGTTGAATACCATAGCCAAGCTGGGGGTGGTAGGATCTAAGAAAGGGATGGTGTAGCTAAAAGGCCCTGCAGGACTGCCGAAGCAAAGCCTGCTCGGGATCTGGAATATAAAGGCAGGTTGTAGTGTTCGGAAAATGTATGCACGGAGCTCCATGTAGCAGCTTCTAGAATATCCTTTGTAGCCACCCCTCTTAGAAAGGCTGTGGAGGTGGCTATAGCTCTGGTGGAGTGTGGCCTGATATTGGCTGGCACACCTTTTCCATGGAAAGAGTAACAGAATCTGATGCAGTGTCCAATCCATTTTGAAATTGTTTGTTTGGAAATTGCCTTTCCTTGTACTCCAGCAGCGTAAGCTACAAATAGTTGGTCAGACTTTGTTGGCTTTTGTTCTGTCCAAGTAGTAGCGCAATTGTCTGTGTATGTCCAAAGTGTGCAGCAGCTTTTCTCCTTTATTTTGAGGATTGGGAAAGAAGGTAGGCAGGTGAATTGTTTGATTTAGAGACACCCTGGATATCACTTTTGGCATGAATGAAGGATTGGTTCTTAAAGAAACTCTGTCCTGATGGAAAATGAGAAATGGAGGTACTGCCATGAGGGCCTGTATCTCCGAGACTCTTCTTGCTGAGGTAATTGCCAACAGGAAAACTGTTTTCCAGGAGAGAAATTGCTATTCTGAAGATGCTGCTGGCTCAAAAGGAGGGAGAGTTAATTTTTCCAACACGAAGTTGAGGTCCCATGCAGGCACTGGTGGTTTTCTGGGAGGTTTGATATTCTTTATCCCTCTTAGAAACTGTCTTAGCAAAGGATGTGAAAACACAGGTGGATCACTGTTGTATTTTGCTGAAATTGCTGAAGCATGTATTTTTATAGAAGAATATGAAAGGCCATTATGTAGCATTTCTGCCAAGTATTCTAGTATCTGTGGGATGCTCATTACCGATGCATCCTGCCCTTTGTTGACATTCCAGATGCTGAATCTCTTCCATTTGGCTGAGTAAGTCTTTCTGGTGGAAGGTCTGCTTGCTTCCAGTAAGATCTCTTGAACTTTCTTGGAGAGAGAGAGAGATATGGGGAGAAGTCATGGTACCCTCCAGGCTGTCAGCTGCAATGTTTGCAGGTTGGGATGAATCGTCCTGTAATTGTGCTGAGTCAGAAGTAGAGGCCATTGAGGCAAAGGCCACAGCTTGGTGCGAGTTATGCTCCTTAGTAATGGATACCAGTGCTGTCTTGGCCAGTCTGGAGCTATCAAAATGCCTTTCGGTTGTTCTGCTTTGATCTTCAGTAACACCTTGGTCATTAATGGTAGAGGTGGGAATGCATAGATTGTTAGAGAATTCCAGCTGAAGGAGAGAGCATCCATTCTCCAGGCTCGAGGATGGTGTGTCCTTGAGCAGAACTTCTTCAGATGATGATTGAGGTGTGAGGCAAAGAGATCTATGTCCGGCCTCCCCCATGCATGAGTTATTTGTGAAAAAATGTCTGGATGCAACATCCATTCATGCGGGTCCAAGATGTTTCTGCTTACTGTCCGCTAGAACATTGTCCTTGCCTGGAACAAACTGGGATTGCAACTGTATGTTCAGTTCCAGGGACTTTTCCCAAAGAGTCATTGTTGGTCTGCAGAGGGGGTTTAAGAATGGGTGCCTCCCTGTTTGTTTATGTACCACATAACAGTGGTGTTGTCTGTCTTTATTAGAAGTTGACCTTGCTGAAGAAATTTTCCGAAGGTCTCGATTGCATGAATCACTGCCAGCATCTCTCTTTGATTGATGTGTAGATGCACTTCCCGGGGTGCCCATTGCCCTTGAATGCATCTGCCCTCCATGTGCGCCCCCCCATCCATGATCTGAGGCGTCTGTTGTAATGGTTTGGCTTGTTTGAGGTTTGTTGAAAGACATGCCTTTGTTTAGTTGGCTTGCTTGTGGCCACCACAAAAATTCCTTTTGTAGACATGGAATGAGTGGGATAATTGTTTCTAAGTTGTGGCTGTGTTGAGACCATAAACGTTTTAGGTACCATTGTAGTTCTCATGTGTAGTCTTGCCAGTGGAATTAGTAGAATGCAAGATGCCATGAAACCCAGGGCCTGCAGGATTTTCCTTGCAGTCATCTGGGTGTGCTTTGCTAGGCTTTTGAAGTAATCTGGTAATTGTTTTTGTTTCTCTTCTGTGAGGAAAACCATTTGTGAGTTTGTGTCCAGTTTGGCTCCTAGAAAAATTATTTGTTGAGATGGCAGTAGTCTTGATTTTTGAATGTTGACTGTGTATCCCAAAGCCTGTAGTAAGCGAATGACATAGTTCAAGTTTCTTATCAAGGCTTGCCTGCTGTCCGCTTGTATAAGGCAGTCGTCCAGGTAAGGGTATATTTGTATCCCCTGGAGTCTGCAGTGTGCAATTACTGATGCCAGGCATTTCGTGAATACTCTGGGCGCAGTAGATAAGCCAAAAGGCAATGCTGAGAATTGATAATGCTCTGACCCTGCAAGAAATCTGAGGTATCTTCTGCAACTGTGTCTCATTGGGACATGCAGGAATGCCTCCTTGAGGTCCAGAGTAACCAGCCAAGACCCCTTGCCCAGCATGGGAAAAAGTTGCTGTAACGTCAGCATTTTGAATTTTGGCACAATGAGAAAAGTGTTTAGAGCGGACAAGTCCAGTATAACTTGTAAGAGAGTCTCTGCCCTTTGATTCTGTGGCAGGTTTGGCATGCCTTGTCTCGTTGGTAAGGTGTGGAAGTGGAACCTGTAACCTCTGTCTATTATGTCCAGAATCCATTTGTCCTTGGTTAAAATGTGCCAGTTCTTTGAGAATAAGGATAATTTTCCGCCTAGAGGTGCTTCTCTTTGAGCCTTGGTCGGCGGTGTGAAAGTCAAGTCATTGTGATTGTCCCTGTGGTGCGGGTGAACTCCCTGCGCCACTTCTTTGATTTGGTGGTTGCCATTGGCGGCCTCTGTAGGAGCCTCGGTATTGCCCTCTACCTCGAGCACGCCTGTTTTTTCCCCTTTGGAACTTGTCAGTGTCTGGAAAGGACCAATTCTTTGAAGGCCAATTCCTGCTCAACCTTGGTGGCTGAACGTGGAGGAAATCTTTGACTGTTTGTACTGATTTAGCCTTTTCCTCAATAGATTTCAACACATCCTGAGCATTACCACCAAATAGCTTGTATTTTTCCAGAGGTGCATCTAGAAGCTTTACTTTAACATTTATTGTATTTATTATTTTATTTTATTTTTATTTATTTTATTTTACATTTGTTGACCGGGCTGGTCTAGCTGGAATACATGTCCTTTTTCAGTAGAGGCCCGGGGAGAAAACATAATGAGAAGACAACAGTACATTAACATACAGAGAAAAATAGTATTAACATAAGTATAAACATGGACAGTTGTCAATACATGTAACTAAGTAAACATGACCTGGCAAAGCCTGTTCTTTCAACCAAGCATATCTACGTATGACGGCCCTTGTCATAGCTGCCCTACATGAAGCTTCCAATGCATCATAACCACACTGAACAAAATGATTGCTAACCTGCTGGGTATTATGAACCAAATCCTGCAAGGCCTTTCTATCTAAACGCTCAGGAGAGGCTAACTTTTTCTGTAAATCATCCATCAAAAAAAAAAAAATCCTGGTACTGAAACATATGAAAAAGACAGTTAAGTGCCCTCATGGCAAGGGTGGAAGAGGTATAAACTTTTTTGCCCCATCTCTCCAGGGACCTAGCTTCCCTGTCCGCGGGCAGAGGGTTTTTGGCCGAGGAAGTAGCCACTCTTTTGGGACCCTGAGAAATAGTTTCTAGATCCACAGAGTGGGCCTTAAAAAGATGTTTATGAGTTTCAGGGACCCTGTAATATCCGTCTGGCTTGACAGGAGCAGGAGGCAGAGAATCAGGGGAAGCACTGGAGTCTGAGTACACATCATCCAATACATCTAACACTGAGGGAATAGCTAAAGGCCTGTGCTGGGGTAACTAAAGGAAAGTACGAAGCCTTTTCCTGGAGTCGGAGAAATCCTGGCCCTGCCACTGAAAGTGCTCTCTCATGGAGTGGAGAATTTCCCCAAAAGAAATATCCTCAGGAGGAGAGGCAGAGGGAATAGATTCATCAACATCAGAATCCTCGTAGGCCTGGAAGGATTCTTCCTGGGAATCTGAATGGTCTGAGTGACCAGAGGCTTCATCTGAGGAAAAAGTATCTGTCTGCTCAACCCTAGGCCTTTTGTCTGCAGGCGGCTGAGAACCTCTGTCTGGGTGAGCCTGAGAGACTCTGATTAAGGAAAATAGATCTGCAGCTAAAGTCATGATCTGTTTATCTGAAGTGGGGCCCTGTGAAAAAGATTTAGGAGGGTGAGATTTAGCCTGGCTGGCAGCCTTAGCACGTGTGTAGGCCTTGATGGAGATAAACACCGGAGGCCTAGCTGCCCCACGTGCAGGAGTAACTTTGTCCACCGGTATGGTGTCAGGCAAATCTTGTTTCAGGAGGAAAAACAACAACTGGCACCGAGGAAGCCTCCGGGGCCAAAGTGTTCGGTAAAGCGGTGTTGTCGGTCTGGAGCGGTTGAATTACCGCCTCTGAAGAGACCGATGCACTCGTGGTAGGTTTTGGCGTGGTGTCGATGGAAGTTGCGGGCCGAGAATGTCGGTCCCGGTCCTTCCGTTTTTTGGAAATGTGTTGTCGGTGTTTCCGACGGCATGATATAGGAATAATTTTCCCAAAAAAAACTTCAGCAAATTCTGCCCGGCGCCTGAGTGTGCGCTTATTGAAGCAAGCACAGGCAGCACAGGCCAAGACGGCGTGGTCTGGGCCAAGGCAGGGAAGGCAGTAAGAATGGAAGTCCTTATGAGGTATTTGTTTACCACAAGACAAACAGTTATTAACTTTTGCAGTTTTATCTGACATCGGCTGAGACAAGAAAAGGTTCCCCAATGGGGTACTTAGCTTTTTGATGACTTCGGTAACTGAAAACACAGGAGCTGGCTGACCGGCACTTGCGAACTGCTTCTGCTTCGGGCACCACGCGGCAAGAAAGACTGAAGAAGATGGCGTCGACTGATACATTTATACCCCAGCCGCTCTGACGTCGGGGAAGAGGCGACATCAGCCGACGCCGGACCCAGACTTTGGAATCAGGCCGACCAAAGGGCTGCCTGAGGCAGGACAACCCATATGTAAGGACTGCAGTTGCATTCTTGAAGGACATCAGTCTCCGCCCTTAAGGCTAAACAACACACCTGATACACTTGTAATAGGTGACTATCGTTAGGCACACTGACGTCCGGCTCACCAGGCTGAACAAGAAGGTCATGGTGAGCTGCCTGTCGGGCGCTAGGATCCGCCACATAACACAAGCACTCAGGTCACTCCAAGGCAAGTACAAATATGACTCTGTCATTGTCCATGCTGGTGTGAATGACCTGACGCACTCCTGGACTACATGAAAAGAGACATAGAGGAGCTCTCTGAGCATGTAGCCCAGGCCAGTATGACCCTGACCTTGAGTAGCATCTTACCCTCACCAAGAATGATGCCACAATATGAAGACAAGATGATCAATTTCAACAACTGGCTTAAGTATTGGTGTTATTCAAAGGGGATCCAATGCCTGTCAGCCTGGGATGACATGCTCAACAAGCCACGATGCTTCGCTTCGCTAGGGACGGCTTGCACCTGTCACCCCTGGGCTTTCGGATATTGGCAAAGGCTTTTGCTACCCCCATAGTGCCTTTTTTAGGCAAGGCTCAAAAGACAAACCCACCTCCATAGGTATCACAAGGGATAAGAAACTAAGAGTAATGCTACTCAATGCCAGAAGTCTAAACCTCAAGATGCACGCACTCAAAACTCTCCTTAGCATGGAGAACATCGATATCTGTGCAGTAACAGAAACCTGGTTCAAGGCTCCCGAGAGCACCCCAGCACTACCAGGTTATACCTCGTACCATGCTTTTCGGCCCCAAAACTTGGACTGAACCACAAAAGGAGGGGGAGTATCAATATTCTTCAAAGATACCCACACCTCCAGGTTGGTGGCACAGCACGAAGCATCTGAGACTACCCATGTGCAACTAACAGTGGGTAAAACTGCCTTCCAGTTTATAGCCTGCTACAGACCACCCTCCCAAACCCAGGAACCCCACTCGGCCTTCCTGAGAACACTGGAAAATATGAAGGTCTCTCCAAACATCATTATATTGGGCGACTTCAACTACCCAAACATAGACTGGGAGCATTACTCTAGCTCCAACACCCTAGCCCAAAGGTTCCTAGAATTTATAAACTCAAATGCTATGGAACAACTTGTTACCACTCCCACAAGAGGGGAAAACATACTGGACCTGATCATCACCAACATGGGGATTCTATGCTCCAGACCAGAAGTGTATTCCTCACTGGTAAGATCAGACCATAAACTAATCTCACTGGATATTCACATCCCAACCCCACCCCCTGCCCAGAAAACCACAGTGAAAAACTTCTCTAAAGCAAATTTCACAGTCAAAACCGAGGTGGAATCCTTCAAAGCCCCTGGGCCTGTGGAAAATACGTCCCAGACCGCAGAATCCTTCTATGAGCACCTTCAGGAATGCATGGATCATGCAATCCCAAATAAAACCAAGACTCAATCCTCCAAAGGCAGATGTCCTGTCTGGTGGACCCCAGCCATAAACAAACTATACAATAGAAGGAGGAAGCTACTACATGATAGAGCAAAATCCCAAAAAGGGATGGCATCTCTGATCAGTATTAGCAAAAAACTATGGGCACTCATAAAATCGTCTAAGGCCAGCTTCGAGAGAAAAATTGCACAGGACACTAAGGATAATTACAAGGCCTTCTTTAGTTATGTTAGGAACCTGGGTGATAATTCCCAGATATGCTCAGAATTAGTCTAAAATGACAAAAAATACACCGAACCCACAGACACTGCCAAGATCCTAGCTGACAGGTTCAGCGCAAACTCCCCCCCCCCCCAAAAGGGCAAATATCTATCCCAGCAGAGTGCTGCCCCCCCTGACATCTCAGATGTTCAGGTAAGAGCCGCCCTCTACAAAGCAAAAAACACAGCATCAATGGGACCAGACGGTGTCCCGGGCTGCGTCCTACATGAACTCCAAGAAGAGCTAAACCCAAACATAAAACTACTGTTCAATCTCAGCCTTACTACAGGATATGTACCCAAAGAGTGGCATACAGCAACAGTGGTCCCTCTCCACAAAGGTGGTGCCTCAACGGATCCTGGAATCTATCGCCCCATAAGCCTGACTAGCTTGGTCTGCAAAGCTATGGAAAGGATCATCATGGACCTCATAAATAAAGATATTGGGGACCTACAGACACTGGATCCTACCCAGTTCGGCTTTGTTAAGGGCAGATCCTGCCTCTTAAACCTGGTCGATTTCTTTGAAACAGTCACCAAGGCCATTGACGAGGGGAAGGTGGTCCACACAGCCTACCTGGACCTCACAAAAGCCTTCGATACAATACCCCACTCGGGCATTATAGATAAGCTCACCAGCTTAAATATAAACCCCTATGTCACTAGATGGGTTGCAAACTGACTCAAGGACAGAACCCACATGGTTAGAACCCACATGGTTAGAATTACTGGAGCCATGTCAGACTCCAAACCAGTTACAAGTGGCATCCCACAAGGCTCAGTCCTGGGACCTCTCTTGTTCGGTATATATTTCTCGGAGGTACAGGCCAACCCGGAAGGACTGTGGCTGACCAAGTTCGCAGATGACTGCAAACTGGGCACCATAATCGACTCTCCAGCCGACACAAGCATCCTCCAAAAGGGCCTCATAGAAACAGACAACCGGTGCCAGAGCCATGGCCTCAAGCTAAACGTCAAAAAGTGTACAGTTATCCCCTTTGGCAAAAACAAAGTGCCCACAAATTACCACATAGGTGGTAATCCATTAAGTACAGAAGTAATTAGGGACCTGGGGACCCAAGATGATAGCGATCTCTCATTTGACAACCACGTGGCCAAAGTGGTTAAAAGAACATTTTACATAGCCCACCTAATCATGAAGGGATTCACATCTAGATCAGGGGAGGTCATCGTGCCTCTACTCATCCCTCATCAGGTCCATAATTGAGTACAATGCCCCTTTTGGGATGTACCTCACCAGACACCTGCAGCAACTGGAAAGACCCCAAAAGTACCTCACCAAGAGGATCAAAGGGCTCAAACAGATGCCATATGCTGCCCGGTTAAAGAAACTCCAGCTCTACTCAGTGACATACCGCCTGCTCAGAGGCGATCTGTGCCTGACGTATAAAGCCATGTCCAACCCGGAATTAATGGACATGCTGCACCTCAGAAAATCCAAATCACATAGAGCTATGCGCTCGAGAGACTTGAACCTCAGCACTGAAATAAATAGGACATGCTGGAGGGACAGATTCATAACCCATAGGCTCCCTTCACTCTGGAATAAAATCCCAGTCCAGGTTAGGTCGAGTCCCTCATTGACTCTCTTCAAGAGGAATCTTGATGAGTGGATGGGAGATCGTAGGTTTACCCCGGGTATCACTTCTGTGTCACTGTTAGACAGAGGCACAGTATACTAACCTCGAAAAAGAGCATAGCAAAATTAATTTAAAATGGGTGGCGAAAGCCAAACACACTCTGGCTAGGCTTATAAATGCCCTAGGGCAGATAGCCTAGTATGAACCTATGAACCTATAAACTGGTGGGTGTCAGGGACTCTGTAATATCTATCAGGCTTAGCAGGGGCCGGAGGAAAGGAGTCAGGAGTTAAATTAGACTCAGAAAAGACATCTTCCACAATATCCAAAATAGGAGGAATAGCCAGGGGGCTGTGTTGGGGAAGAAGGAAATCCCTAAGCCTTCTCTTAGATTCAGAGTACTCCTGTCCTTCCCAGTGAAAATGTTCCCTCATGTCATGTAACGTTTCCCCAAAAGAATAATCCTCAGGAGGAGAAGCTGAAGGAATGGATTCCTCAGCATCAGAATCCTCATAAGGAGGGAAGGTATAATCCTGTTCAGAGGAAGACACTGAAGAGATAGATGCCTGATCAGAGGATTCATAATCCAATTCTTGTCTTGGCCTTTGTCTGGCGGGGGATGTGAACCCCTAATCATAGTTCGCAAGTCCTCTGCCATTTTAAGCATTTGTTTTTGAGATTTAGGTCCCGGATCAGAGGAGGCATGGGCTTGAGTCTTTGTTTTAGAAGTCTTTGCCTTTGCCTGAAGCTGCGTAGGCCTGAAAACCCCCTCAGACGCCAGTACCTGCACAGCGGCTCCAGACCCATCCGAGGGAGCATTATCCGAAGGTCCTGCACCTGGAGTATTCGAAGGCCTAGTTGGCTCCTCGTAGGAGTCAGTTTCGGCAAGCGGTTCTGTAAAGGTCGACAGGGGCTGCGAAAGCGCCTCACTGATGACAGCCGAACCGGCAGGTGACTGATTGTAAACTGTCATCTGATTTGGACCTCGGAGGCCTATCCTTATCCTTGCGCCTTTTATGAACTCTGGTAGTCGGAAGTGTGTCCAACGACATGTTATAATTAAACCGCCTCCCAAAGTAATGAAAGGCAAAATCGTATCTCCGTTTAATAGTACGTTGGTTAAATCTAGCACAAAACCAACAACTAGCTACGTCGGGGTCAGGGCCTAGACAAGGAATACAGTAAGAAAGTGAAAATCCTTATTAGGTATTTGCTTCCCACATGAAATACAATTATTAACTTTTTCTGACATCGGTCTGGAGCAAGAAAAAAGTTTTCCCAATGGGGTACTTAGCTTTGAAAAGAAGAATGTCTTCGGTATGAAGCACCAAAAATAACAGGAGTCAGCCGACCGGCACTTGCGAACTGCTTCCACCGCGCGGCATGAAAGCCTGGAGAACATGGCATCGGGTGGGAGCTTTGTACCCCTGGTGCACTGACGTCATAGAGGACACTGGACCCAGACTTTGGGATTCTGGCCGACCGAGGGCTGCCTGCCGGCAGGAAGAACCCCACAGTGATGACTGCAACAGTGAAACACGATGAACATCAAGACAAAAGTACCTGCAGCCACACAAACCTCAGTTCTTTATTTTATGACTGTGTACTATTAAATACATTTTTGGGAAGAAGTTAGCACTTTTTTACAGATAACTTTATGCTTACAAAATCACTTGTATTATCCAATACACCTGTTCCAGACTGCATAAATAAAAACAAATATTCTTTGCTCTGGTCTATACTGTCCATTGTCAGGAAAACAAATTACAAGAAACTGGAATTCTTCATCAGTTCCCTCAGAGTTTAAAGGTCTTCTCTTGGAAATATCCAAGTTAGAAAGATGGTTAACTATCAAATATAAATCTACAAGGAATACAAAACTGTATTACAAATGGGAAAATGTACATGAATTTTTAGTTAAAGAACTGGATAAATGATTAATGCAGTAACCTTTCCTTTTTATCTTTTATTCTTTATTTCTATCTTTCTGCCAAAATTAAACTTAATTGATCTTATTTGATATATTGAGATCATTGTATATAGTTTGTGTGCTATTATAGTTATTGTATTAATATTTTCTTTTTTAAATATTGTACTTTAAAAATTCAACTTATTCAATTTTTTCAAAATATCTGTTCATTATATTGATGTTTTCAATAAAGCTGTTTTAAAAAAAAAAAAACTCAGTTCTCATGCTAGGAAAATCTAACATGCATCTCACAACTGAGAATACAGCTATCCTGCCACTATCCGTGCCAAATAAAAAGAGGGGGAGTGTATGACAGGTGTCTGAAACCCTGACACTACTTTTAAATTAATGGCGACTTTCACTCCAATCGCAACTTAAATCTGACAAATTAATGAATAAATTGGTTAATAATAAATTCAGCATATATATGAAGAAGCTCCATCTGCCCGACTTAAAGGGAATATTAAAACATTTAAACAGACTCCCTTTATCTTGGTATGCCAGACAATATTTGATGTAAGCGTTATTTCTCTGTACAGTTTGTACTTAACACTTCCCAGTACTAGGGGATCAAACAGAATTGTAAAACATCCGCTATTACACCAGAAAAATATGACTGGTAGGCAAGATGTTACTAAGTGGCAACCAGTCTGGATTGTCTTTTTCCCCTTTGAACCAGTATAATATATGCAAATTTAACTGCCTTACATTTATTCAAGGTCTCTAACCCAGCCACTGGGGATGCACAAGCCAGTGCATTTCTTTGATACAGAGAAAGAGGTTGGCAAAGAAGAAGTGGGATTGTCAGAGAGATGAAGAAAGTAGACAGGAGTACAAGGAGATGAGGTGCATGGCAAAGAGAGAGGTGGTGATTGCTAAGGATAAGGCATATGAAGAGTTGTATGAAAGGTTGGACACTAAGGAGGGAGAAAAGGACCTGTACCGACTGGCTAGACAGAGGGACTGAGCTAGTAAAGATGTGCAGCAGGTAAAGGTGATAAAGGATAATGAGGGAAACATACTCACAAGTGAGGAGAGTGTGTTGAGGAGATGGAAAGAGTACTTTGAGGGGTTGATGAATGAAGAGAATGAGAGGGAGAGAAGGTTGGATGATGTGTGGATAGTGAATCATGAAGTACAATGGATTAGCAAGGAGGAAGTAAGGATAGCTATGAAGAGGATGAAGAATGGAAAGGCTGTTGGTCCGATGACATACCTGTGGAAGCATGGAGGTGTTTAGGTGAAATGGCAGTGGAGTTTTTAACCAGATTGTTTAATGAAATCTTAGAAAGTGGGAGGATGCCTGAGGAATGCAGAAAAAGTGTTTTGGTACCGATTTTTAAGAATAAGGGTGATGTGCAGAGCTGTAGTAACTACAGAGGGATTAAATTGATCAGTCACAGCATGAAGTTATGGGAAAGCGTAGTAGAAGCTAGGTTAAGAAGGCACGTGATGATTAGTGATCAGCAGTATGGTTTCATGCCGGTAAAGAGCACTACAGATCCGATGTTTGCTCTAAGAGTGTTGATGGAGAAGTACAGAGAAGGTCAGAAGGAGTTGCATTGCGTTTTTGTAG
>NC_056750.1:869129688-869174688 GCF_019279795.1 Protopterus annectens | reverse complement strand
ATCTAATTCCATTTCCATCCCCTTTGACCAGTAAACTCCATGAATGGTGGTTACTATACACAGGGTTGTTGCAACAGGGTTTTGACCCTCTGCAAAGTCTGCATAAAGACCTAACTGATCCACGGCTGATGCCATACCAATAGCACTACACATCTCTCTTGGGCACTTAGGGGGCAAAGACAGCTATGTGAGAATGATGTTCACAGACTTCAGCTGTGCATTTAATATGGTGGTACCAATGGAACTGATAGGAAAACACAAAGTGCATCACAATTAACACTGGGGTTAGACAGGGATGTGTTGTCAGCCAACTGTTATTCACCATTCGGACCCACAACTGCTATGCTAAGCATAAGTCCAACCATATTATTAAGTTTGCTGATGACACCACTGTTGTGGGGCTCATCATAAAGGAGGATGAAAGGGTGTACAGAGAGGAGATGGCATCTCTCATCAGTTGGTGCAAAGGGAACAACCTTGACCTGAATGTAAACAAGACCAAACAGATTATCATCGACTTCAGGAAAAGGAGAACAAACCACCCAGTGCTCCGGATCAATGGAGAGAGTGTGAAGAGGTTTTAGAGTACGAAAATTCCAGGGTGTACACATATCAGAGGATCTCTCATGGCCGGGAAACACCAGCCAACTGGTCATGAAAGTGCACCGTCTCAACTTTTTAAAAAGGCGAAGCCAAGCTCCCTCCTCTTATTCTCTCCACCTTCTATGGAGGTGCAGTAGAGAGCATCCTCACCTGCACCTTCACCGTGGGTTTGGAAGTTGCACAGTTACAGAAGGGAAGGCACTATCCTCACCTGCACCTTCACCGTGGGGTTTGGAAGTTACACAGTTACAGAAGGGAAGGCACTATCCTCACCTGCACCTTCACCATCTGGTTTGGAAGTTGCACAGTTACAGAAGGGAAGGCACTATCCTCACCTGCACCGTCACCATCTGGTTTGGAAGTCACACAGTTACAGAAGGGAAGGCACTATCCTCACCTGCACCGTCACCGTGGGGTTTGGAAGTTACACAGTTACAGAAGGGAAGGCACTATCCTCACCTGCACCTTCACCGTGGGGTTTGGAAGTTACACAGTTACAGAAGGGAAGGCACTATCCTCACCTGGAACTTCACCGTGTGGTTGGAAGTTGCACAGTTACAGAAGGGAAGGCACTATCCTCACCTGCAACTTCACCGTGTGGTTTGGAAGTTACACAGTTACAGAAGGGAAGGCACTATCCTCACCTGCAACTTCACCGTGTGGTTTGGAAGTTACACAGTTACAGAAGGGAAGGCACTATCCTCACCTGCAACTTCACCGTCTGGTTTGGAAGTTACACAGTTACAGAAGGGAAGGCACTATCCTCACCTGCAACTTCACCGTCTGGTTTGGAAGTTACACAGTTACAGAAGGGAAGGCACTATCCTCACCTGCAACTTCACCGTCTGGTTTGGAAGTTACACAGTTACAGAAGGGAAGGCACTATCCTCACCTGCAACTTCACCGTCTGGTTTGGAAGTTACACAGTTACAGAAGGGAAGGCACTATCCTCACCTGCACCTTCACAGTCTGGTTTGGAAGTTACACAGTTACAGAAGGGAAGGCACTATCCTCACCTGCACCTTCACCGTCTGGTTTGGAAGTTACACAGTTACAGATGGGAAGGCACTATCCTCACCTGCAACTTCACCGTCTGGTTTGGAAGTTGCACAGTTACAAAAGGGAAGGCACTATCCTCACCTGCAACTTCACCGTCTGGTTTCGAAGTTAGTTACAGAAGGGAAGGCACTATCCTCACCTGCACCTTCACCGTCTGGTTTGGAAGTTACACAGTTACAGAAGGGAAGGCACTATCCTCACCTGCAACTTCACCATGGGGTTTGGAAGTTACACAGTTACAGAAAGGAAGGCACTATCCTCACCTGCAACTTCACCATCTGGTTTGGAAGTTACACAGTTACAGAAGGGAAGGCACTATCCTCACCTGCAACTTCACCGTCTGGTTTGGAAGTTACACAGTTACAGAAGGGAAGGCACTATCCTCACCTGCACCTTCACATTGGGGTTTGGAAGTTACACAGTTACAGAAGGGAAGGCACTATCCTCACCTGCATCTTCACCGTGGGGTTTGGAAGTTACACAGTTACAGAAGGGAAGGCACTATCCTCACCTGCAACTTCACCGTGTGGTTTGGAAGTTACAGTTACAGAAGGGAGGGCACTATCCTCACCTGCAACTTCACCGTCTGGTTTGGAAGTTACACAGTTACAGAAGGGAAGGCACTATCCTCACCTGCACCTTCACCGTGGGGTTTGGAAGTTGCACAGTTACAGAAGGGAAGGCACTATCCTCACCTGCACCTTCACCGTGGGGTTTGGAAGTTGCACAGTTACAGAAGGGAAGGCACTATCCTCAACTGCAACTTCACCGTCTGGTTTGGAAGTTACAGAAGGGAAGGCACTATCCTCACCTGCACCTTCACCATCTGGTTTGGAAGTTACACAGTTACAGAAGGGAAGGCACTATCCTCACCTGCACCTTCACCGTGGGGTTTGGAAGTTGCACAATTACAGAAGGGAAGGCACTATCCTCACCTGCAACTTCACCATGTGGTTTGGAAGCTGCACAGTTACAGAAGGGAAGGCACTATCCTCACCTGCAACTTCACCGTGTGGTTTGGAAGCTGCACAGTTACAGAAGGGAAGGCACTATCCTCACCTGCACCTTCACCGTGGGGTTTGGAAGTTACACAGTTACAGAAGGGAAGGCACTATCCTCACCTGCAACTTCACCGTGGGGTTTGGAAGTTACACAGTTACAGAAGGGAAGGCACTATCCTCACCTGCAACTTCACCGTCTGGTTTGGAAGTTACACAGTTACAGAAGGGAAGGCACTATCCTCAGCTGCACCTTCACCGTGGGGTTTGGAAGTTGCACAGTTACAGAAGGGAAGGCACTATCCTCACCTGCACCTTCACCGTCTGGTTTGGAAGTTACAGTTACAGAAGGGAAGGCACTATCCTCACCTGCACCTTCACCGTCTGGTTTGGAAGTTGCACAGTTACAGAACGGAAGGCACTATCCTCAGCTGCACCTTCACCGTGGGGTTTGGAAGTTACACAGTTACAGAAGGGTAAGCACTATCCTCACCTGCACCTTCACCGTGGGGTTTGGAAGTTACAGTTACAGAAGGGAAGGCACTATCCTCACCTGCACCTTCACCGTGGGGTTTGGAAGTTGCACAGTTACAGAAGGGAAGGCACTATCCTCAGCTGCACCTTCACCGTGGGGTTTGAAAGTTACACAGTTACAGAAGGGAAGGCACTATCCTCACCTGCAACTTCACCGTGGGGTTTGGAAGTTACACAGTTACAGAAGGGAAGGCACTATCCTCACCTGCAACTTCACCGTCTGGTTTGGAAGTTACACAGTTACAGAAGGGAAGGCACTATCCTCAGCTGCACCTTCACCGTGGGGTTTGGAAGTTGCACAGTTACAGAAGGGAAGGCACTATCCTCACCTGCAACTTCACCGTCTGGTTTGGAAGTTACACAGTTACAGAAGGGAAGGCACTATCCTCAGCTGCACCTTCACCGTGGGGTTTGGAAGTTACACAGTTACAGAAGGGAAGGCACTATCCTCACCTGCAACTTCGCCGTCTGGTTTGGAAGTTACACAGTTACAGAAGGGAAGGCACTATCCTCACCTGCACCTTCACCGTCTGGTTTGGAAGTTACACAGTTACAGAAGGGAAGGCACTATCCTCACCTACACCTTCACCGTGGGGTTTGGAAGTTACAGTTACAGAAGGGAAGGCACTATCCTCACCTGCACCTTCACCGTGGGGTTTGGAAGTTACACAGTTACAGAAGGGAAGGCACTATCCTCACCTGCACCTTCACTGTGGGGTTTGGAAGTTACACAGTTACAGAAGGGAAGGCACTATCCTCACCTGCACCTTCACCGTCTGGTTTGGAAGTTACACAGTTACAGAAGGGAAGGCACTATCCTCACCTGCACCTTCACCGTCTGGTTTGGAAGTTACACAGTTACAGAAGGGAAGGCACTATCCTCACCTGCACCTTCACCATGGGGTTTGAAAGTTACACAGTTACAGAAGGGAAGGCACTATCCTCACCTGCACCTTCACCGTGGGGTTTGGACGTTACACAGTTACAGAAGGGAAGGCACTACAAAGAGTCGTGAGGGCTGTAGAGAAGGTAACAGGTTCCAGTCTTCCATCAATATAACATCTTTCTTCTGGTAGTGCATCCGAAAGGCCGCCAAAATACAGGACAACACACATCCTGCTCCTGGACTATTTAAGCATCTGGCATCGAGCAGGAGATAACGCAGTATCCGCTGCAGGACTACAAGATTCAGTAACAGTTTGGGCACTACTCTCTGGGGTCTGGACACAAGTCAATTTTTATTTGTGAAATATATATTTACATATATTCTAAGTGCAATACTTATTTATTATATTCATAGTCAGTATTATTTAACTCACTCAAGTGCAATATTAGACAAATATCGGAGGCATTCCGATCTGTAGTGTGTTTTGTATTACTTTAAATGGGGCAGTTAATTTAACTCGGGGGAGGGGTATTCTTTTTGTTTGAGTGCTGGTAAATTGAACTGCCCTTTCTTGTGTGTATTGGGAGTAGTACTGTATTTGTTAGTTACGTTTATTCCTCTACTTGTATGTCTTGTTTCACTTTCCCTTGTAATCTCAAGAACTAAGCTGATGCACGAAATTTTGTTTAGGCTACATGTGTGTAGATCTAAATAACAATAAAGTTTAATTTGACTTTGAAGAGTCAGCTGTGACTTGTATGAATGGATGGATGCCCACTACTGTTCATACTGGTGATGAACAACATTAACTAACAGTTCAAAGGGGACAGATCAACATAGTTGCTATAAGCAGATGTGGCAGTACAGGCAGACTGAGCAAGAACGTCAGCAAAGGATAGGGGAATGGGATGCAAAACTGGAGGCACGTTAGATAAAACTAAACACAGATAAGGCAGTGGTAATGGCAGCAAACTGGAGGAATCAGAAGAAGCTGAGAATTGAAACAGAAGGCAGGATACTGGAATAGGTAAATGGCTTCAATTATCTGGGAGGGGTGGTTGATGAGAAGAGAAGTCTGAATGAAGAGGTCGAAGTTAGAATCAGAGGGGATGCAGCCAACTGACATACAGCTGAAAAGTACGCTGTACAAAAAGTACAGTTTTGTACCTACCATAAATGTAGATGTCCGATAGGTATGCATCTGCAGTCATAACAAATGGGTTGTCCTGCCTCAGGCAGCCCTTCGGTCGGCCGGATTCCAAAGTCTGGGTCTGGCCTCGGCTGATATCGCACTTCACCCGACGTCATAGCTCCTGGGGTATAAAGGCATCAGCCGACGCCATTTTCCTCAGTGTTTCTTGTCCCAGATGCCAGGTGCCCTCTAGGAAGGCTAAATTTGTATAAAAGTAGAAAATTCCAAACAGTAGAAATCAAAAAGTATATATACATATATACATACAAACAAATACACCATAATAGATTCCCCCAGCTAGCTAAGAGAGGGGTAAGTACCCTAGGAATACCACAGAGGGGAAGGAGGGTGGGTAATCCTGACTGCAGATGCATACCTATCGGACATCTACATTTATGGTAGGTACAAAACTGCACTATGTCCTTCAAGGATGCATCTGCAGTCCTAACATATGGGTAGAATACCATAGCCAAACTGGGGGAGGAGGCACTAAGATAAAGATGGTGTAGTTAAGATCCCTTGTAAAACTGCAGTTGCAAAACCTGCTCGGGATCTGGAGTATAAAGGAAGATTGTAATGCTTGGCAAATGTATGCACGGAGCTCCAAGTAGCAGCTTCTAAAATATCTTTGGTAGCCACTCCTCGTAGGAAAGCTGTAGTGGTGGCTGTAGCTCTTGTGGAGTGTGGCCTGATATTTTCAGGAGTTGTCTTTCCATGAAATGAGTAGCAGAATCGAATGCAATTTCCTATCCATTTTGAGATTGTCCGTTTTGAAATTGCTTTTCCTTGCACTCCTGTTGCATATGCTACCAGAAGCTGGTCAGTTTTTCTGCTGGCCTTAGTTCTGTCCAGATAGTAGCGCAGTTGTCTGTGTACATCCAAGGTGTACAGTAGTTTTTCCCCCCTGTTCTGTGGGTTAGGGAAGAATGTAGGTAAATGAATAGCTTGGTTCAAGGATACCCTGGATACCACCTTTGGCATAAAAGGATTGGTTCTCAGAGACACTCTATCCTGGTGAAAGATAAGGAAAGGCTGCACTGCCATTAATGCCTGTAACTCTGATACCCTTCTTGCTGAAGTGATTGCTAGCAGGAAGGCAGTTTTCCAAGATAAGAACTGTAAGTCTGCTGTTGCTGCTGGTTCAAAAGGGGGAAGTGTTAATTTTTCTAGCACAAAATTGAGATCCCATGCAGGCAGAGGTGGTTTCCTTGGAGGTTTTACATTTTTGATCCCTCTCAAAAATTGTCTGAGGAGAGGATGAGAGAAGACAGGAGGGTCCATGTTGTACTCTGCTGAGATTGCTGATGCATGAATCTTAATGGAATAGGACAGGCCATTGTGGAACAGTTCTGCTAAGTATTCTAGGATGTGTGCTAGGTTTGCCAGTGTGACATTTGTTCCCTTTGTTGCACTCCAAATGAGGAATCTCTTCGATTTGGCTGAATATGTTTTCCTTGTGGAGGGTCTGCGAGCCTCCAGGCTGAATATGTTTTCCTTGTGGAGGGTCTGCGAGCCTCCAGGATAATGTCTAACCCTCTGAGATAAAATAGGTTGGTTTTGTTTTATGCAATTTTCCAAGTGGTTAGCTGCAGCGTTTTTAAGTTTGGATGCAGGGTCTTGTAGTTGTTCTGCGTTAGAAGTAAAGGACATAGAGGTAGAGGCCATGAGTTCGTCCGAGACATGCTTCTCAGTAGCGGGTACCAGTGCTGCCTTGGCCAGTCTGGAGCTATCAGAATTACTTTTGGCTGTTCCTCTCTGATCTTCAGTAGAACTTTGTACATCAATGGGAGAGGTGGAAAGGCATAAACTGTCAGGTCCTTCCAGCTGAAAGAAAGGGAGTCCACCCTCCAGGCTTGTGGGTGGTATACTCTTGAGCAGAATTTCTTCAGTTGGTGGTTGTGTGGGGATGCAAACAGGTCTATGCGTGGCATTCCCCATTTCTTTGTTATGTTTTTGAAGAGGTCTGGATGCAGCATCCATTCGTGAGCATCCGTGGTAGTTCTGCTTAAGCTGTCTGCTAGTGAATTCTCTTTTCCTGGTACAAATCTGGCCTGCAGTTGGATGTTGAGATTCAGGCCCAAGTTCCACAGGTCCATTGCCATCCGGCATAGAGGGTATGAATGTGTGCCTCCCTGTTTGTTGATGTACCACATGACTGTGGTATTGTCCGTCCTTATCAGCAGGTGTCCTTGCTGGAGGAATGATTTGAATGCCTCGATTGCATGCTTCACTGCCAGCATCTCCTTTAGATTTATGTGTAGATTCAGCTGGTCTTGGGACCATAGGCCTTGGATACACTTGTCTTCCATGTGTGCCCCCCAGCCTAGGTCTGAGGTATCCATGGTGATGGTCTGCCTTGGATGTAGTTTGTGGAAAGGCAATCCTCTGTTGATCTGGCAGGCCTGAGCCCACCACAGGAATTCTTTTTTCAGGCATGGAATGATTGGTATCAGGGCTTCTAGACTGTCTGTGTTGAGACCATACATTCCTTAGGTACCATTGTAATTTTCTCATATGCATCCTGGCATGTGGGATCAAGATTATGCATGATGCCATGTAACCCAGGGCCTGCAGGACTTTCCTTGCAGTAAGCTGAGTTTGTCTTGTTAATGCCATGAAGTAGACTGGTAGTTGCTTTTGTTTTTCTTCTGTGAGAAAAGCCATCTGAGTTATTGTGTCCAGTTCTGCACCCAAAAATGTTATAATTTGGGATGGCACTAGTCTTGACTTTTGTATGTTGACTGTGTATCCCAAGGCTTGCAGCAGTTGTAAGACATAGGCCAAATCCTTTATTATTTTTGTCTTGTTGTCCGCTTGTATTAGGCAGTCGTCCAGGTATGGGTAGATTTGAATTCCCTGAAGCCTGCAATGTGCAATTACTGATGCCAGGCATTTCGTGAATACTCTGGGCGCAGTAGATAAGCCAAAGGGCAATGCTGAGAATTGATAATGCTCTGATCCTGCAAGAAATCTGAGGTGTCTTCTGCAATCTGGTCGTATAGGGACGTGCAGGTATGCCTCCTTGAGATCTAGAGTCACCAGCCAAGACTCCTTGCCCAACATGGGAAGTTGCTGTAGGGTCAGCATCTTGAATTTTGGAACAATGAGATATGTGTTCAGTGCGGACAAGTCGAGAATAGGCCTCCATTGATTTTCTTTTCTTGGTACAAGGAATAGTCTGGAGTAAAATCCTTGGCCTTGATCCATAGATGGTACCTTTTCTATTGCTCTCATCCTTAGTAAGTTGGCGATTTGTTTTAGAGCCTCTGATTTCTGGCTTGGTGGAAGGTTTGGCATTCCTCTCTTTTTTGGTAGAGTATGGAAGTGAAACCTGTAGTCTTTGTCTATTGTTTGCAAAGTCCATTTGTCTCCTGTAATGCAATGCCAGTTTTTTGAAAATAAAGCTAGCTTTCCGCCCAAGGGTGCTTCCAGATGTTCCCTGGTAGGCGGAATCAGAGCCAAGCCATTGTGTCTGTCCTGTGGAAGTGGTTGCAGTCGCAGCTGTGGCGGCACTTCTCTGGTTGGCAGGTTGCCACTGACGACCCCTGTAGGCACCCCTTGATTGACCTCTGCCTCTTGGGTGTCTATTTCTGCCTCTCTGTGCTCTGGAGGTGTCTGAAAAGGACCAATTCTTTGAAGGCCAATTTCTGCTGAACCTCGGAGGTTGGACCTGCAGAAAATCCTTCACCGTTTGGACAGATTTTGCTTTTTCTTCCACTTTCTTTAGAACCTCCTGTGCAGGGGAGCCAAATAAACTTTGTTTCTCCATAGGGGCATCTAGGAGTTTAGACTTAACATGGTCTGGCAAGGATTGTTCTTTTAGTCAGGCATGTCTTCGAATCACTGCTCCAGTCATAGCTGATCTAAATGAAGCCTCCAGTGCATCATAGCCACATTTTAAGAAATGATTACTGATCTGCTGAGAGTTATGTACCAAATCCTGAAGGGCCTTGCGGTCTAAAGGTTCAGGAGAGGCCATCTTTTTATTCAGTTGATCTAACAAAAATTCCTGGTACTGTATCATGTGAAATTGAGAGTTTAAAACCCTGGCAGAAAGAGTAGCAGATGTATAAACCTTTTTACCCCATCTCTCTAATGCTCTTGATTCTCTTTCAGAGGGTAGGGGGTTCTTGGCAGAGGCAGCTGCAACACCTTTAGGGCCCTGAGAAATGGTTTCTGGGTCTGCAGCGTGGGCCTTATACAAGTGGAAGTGAGAATCCGGGACCCTGTAGTATCTGTCTGGCTTGGCAGGGGCCGGGGGAAGAGAGTCAGGGGCAGTACTGGCATCATTGTATGCATCATCAACAACTGATAGTACAGGTGGTATGGCTAGAGGTCTATGCTGTGGTAAGTGTGAAAAGGTCCTTAGCCTTTTCCTAGGATCAGAAAAATCCTGACCCTGCCATTGGAAGTGTTCCCTCATTGAGTGTAGAGTTTCCCCAAATGAAAATTCTTCTGGAGGGGAGGCAGAAGGAATGGAGTCTTCTGCATCAGAATCCTCATAAGGTGAGTAAGGTCCTTCCTGATGGTCAGATAAATCTGAACCATCCGAGGAATAGTCAGAGGACAGAGGTTCAGGGGGTTCAGTCCTAGGCCTCTTTTCAGGAGGGGGTTGTGAGGCCCTGTCTGGGTGAGGTTGGGATCCCCTGATCAGAGAAATAAGGTCCTCAGCAAGGCTGAGAATCTGAGAACTTGAGGTAGGTCTGTGAGAGGGAGCTTTTGTAGGTAAGCCCTTGGAAAGTTTAGCTGCTTTAGCCCTGGAGAAGGCCTTGATAGACATAGAAGCAGGGGGTCTAGCTGCCCCACGTGCAGGATGTCCAACGGAATGGTGGACAAATCTTGTGTGCCTGCTTCTTCAGTAGGAATTTCTGTAGCCGACTCAACCGGGGCCCGAGTGGCCTCAGTTGTCGGAGGCATGCTTTCAGCCGAAGGGAGAACCGAGGTCTCGGTTTCAGCCAAAACCGAGACACTCGCGGTAGGCCTAACTATGGTTTCAGCCAAAACCGTGGGCCGCGAGTGTCGGTCCTTTTCCTTGCGTTTTTTAGCTAAATGTGTAGTCGGAGTCTCAGATGGCATTTTATATGCAAAAGCGGAGCCAAAAAACTCTTCAGCAAACTCCGACCGACGTCTAAGTGTCCGTCGGTTGAAGGAAGCACAGGCTAAACAAGCTGATACGTCGTGGTCTGGGCCTAAGCAAGGAAGGCAGTAAGAGTGGAAATCCTTATTAGGTATTTGTTTCCCACAAGTTAAACAATTATTTACTTTGTCTGACATCGGCTGAGGCAAGAAAGAGTCCCCAACGGGGTACTTAGCTTTTTTAGAAGTCTTCGGTAGCTGAAATCTCTGGATCTGACCGACCGGCACTTGCGAACAGCTTCTGCTTCGGGAACCGCGCGGCAAGAAAGTGAGGAAAATGGCGTCTGCCTCCTTGAGATCTAGAGTCACCAGCCAAGACTCCTTGCCCAGCATGGGAAGAAGTTGCTGTAGGGTCAGCATTTTGAATTTTGGAACAATGAGATATGTGTTCAGAGCGGACAGGTCGAGAATAGGTCTCCATTGGTTTTCTTTTCTTGGTACCAGGAAAAGTCTGGAATAAAATCCTTGTCCTTGTTCCATGGACGGTACCTTTTCTATAGCTCTCATCCTTAGTAAGTGGTTGATTTCTCCTACAGCGTTTGTTCTTTGGTTTGGTGGTAGGTTTGGCATTCCTCTCTTCCTTGGTAGAGTATGGAAGTGAAACCTGTAACCTTTGTCTATTGTCTGTAAAATCCATTTGTCTCCTGTAATGTAATGCCAGTTTACTGAAAATAAGGCTAGCTTTCCGCCTAAGGGTGCTTCCAGTTGTTCCCTGGTAGGCGGTATCAGAGCCAAGTCACTGTGACTGACCTGTGGAAGTGGTAGTAGCTGGATCTGTGGCAGTACTTCTCTTGTTGTTAGGTTGCCATTGACGTCCCCTGTAGGCACCTTGGGATTGACCTCTGCCTCTCGGGCGCCTATTTCTGCCTCTCTGTGCTCTGGTGGTGTCTGGAAAGGACCAATTCTTCGAAGGCCAATTTCTACTAAACCTAGGAGGCTGGACCTGTAAGAAATCCTTGACTGTTTGGACAGATTTTGCTTTTTCTTCTACCTTCTTTAACACTTGTTGTGCAGAGGAGCCAAACAAACTGAGTTTCTCCATTGGAGCATCTAGGAGCTTTGATTTTACATGGTCTGGTAATGATTGCTCTTTTAACCATGCATGCCTTCTGATCACTGTACCAGTCATAGCTGATATAAAGGAAGCCTCCAGTGCATCATAGCCGCATTTTAAGGAATGATTACTGACCTGCTGAGTGTTATGTACCAAATCCTGAAGGGACTTACGGTCTATAGGTTCAGGAGAGGATAGTTTTTTTATTAAGCTGATCTAATAAAAATTCCTGATACTGAATCATGTGGAATTGACAGTTTAAGGCCCTAGCCGAAAGAGTAGCAGAAGTAAAAACTTTTTTACCCCATCTCTCCAATGCTCTAGATTCTCTTTCAGAGGGGAGGGGGTTTTTGGCAGTTGCTACAGCTTTGGGGCCCTGAGAAATAGTTTCAGGATCTGCAATAGGAGCCTTATACAAGTGATAATGTGTGTCCGGGACCCTGTAGTATCTGTCGGGCTTAGCAGGGGCCGGGGGAAGAGAGTCAGGGGCAGTGCAAGCATCATTAAATGTATCATCCACAACTGTTAGTACTGGAGGAATGGCTAAAGGCCTATGCTGTGGCAAATGTAAAAAGGTCCTTAGCCGTTTCCTAGAATCTGAGAAATCCTGGCCCTGCCATTGAAATTGTTCTCTCATAGCATGCAAGGTTTCCCCAAAAGAAAATTCCTCAGGAGGAGAGGCAGAAGGAATGGAATCTTCTGCGTCAGAGTCCTCATAAGGAGAATAAGGGCCTTCTGGAGGATTTGAGTTTTCTGAATCAGAGGAATAGTCCGTAGAAACTGGCTCAGGGGGCTCTGCTCTAGGCCTCTTCTCTGGAGGGGGATGAGAGGCCCTGTCAGGGTGAGGTTGGGATCCCCTGATCAAAGAAATGAGATCCTCTGCCAGGCTGAGTATTTGTGAACTAGAGCTAGGCCTGTGTGAGGGGGTTTTAGCAGGCAAGGCCTTAGAAGATTTAGCTGCTTTAGCCCTAGAGAAAGCCTTGATAGACATGGATGCAGGGGGCTTAGCAGCTCCACGTGCAGGAGTAGATATGTCTAAAGGAATAGTATCTGATAAATCCTGGGTGCCTGCTACCGCAGGAGAAATTTCAGTAGCAGATTCAGCCATGCTGTGGGAGGTAAGCTTTCGGCCGAAGGAAGAACCGAGGACTCTGTTTCAGCCGAAACCGAGACACTCGCGGTTGGCTTAACCGTGGTTTCGGCTGAAACCGCGGACCGCGAGTGTCGGTCCTTTTCCTTACGCTTTTTAGCTAATTGTGAAGTCGGAGTCTCCGACGGCATTTTGTAAGCAAAAGCGGGACCAAAAAACTCCTCCGCAAACTCCGACCGACGTCTAAGTGTCCGTCGGTTGAAGGAAGCACAGGCTAGACAAGCTGCTATGTCGTGGTCTGGGCCTAAGCAAGGAAGGCAGTAAGAGTGGAAATCCTTATTAGGTATTTGTTTCCCACAAGTTAAACAATTATTTACTTTTTCTGACATCGGCTGAGGCAAGAAAGAGTCCCCAACGGGGTACTTAGCTTTTTAGAAGTCTTCGGTAGTAGAAATCTCTGGATCTGACCGACCGGCACTTGCGAACAGCTTCTGCTTCGGCACCGCGGCAAGAAAGACTGAGGAAAATGGCGTCGGCTGATGCCTTTATACCCAATTGACAGCAGCTATGACGTCGGGTGAAGTGCGACATCAGCCGAGGCCAGACCCAGACTTTGAAATCCGGCCGACCGAAGGGCTGCCTGAGGCAGGACAACCCATTTGTTAGGACTGCAGATGCATCCTTGAAGGACATGGTAATGATGTGGGTGCTCATGCCAAGAGGGAGAATGGAAACATTATGATGTGGGCGCTCATGCCAAGAGGGAGAATGGAAACGTAATGATGTGGATGCTCATGCCAAGAACGAGAATAGAAACGTAATGATGTGAGCGGTCATGCAAGACTGAGAATGGAAACGTAATGATGTGGGCGCTCATGCCAAGAGGGAGAATGGAAACGTAATGATGTGGATGCTCATGCCAAGAACGAGAATAGAAACGTAATGATGTGGGCGGTCATGCAAGACTGAGAATGGAAACGTAATGATGTGGGCGCTCATGCCAAGACTGTGAATGGAAACGTAATGATGTGGGCGCTCATGCCAAGAGTGAGAATGGAAACGTAATGATGTGGGCGCTCATGCCATGACTGAGAATGGAAACGTATTGCTGCAGGTGCTCATGCCAAGAGTGAGAATGGAAACGTAATGATGTGGGCGCTCATGCCAAGACTGCGAATGGAAACGTATCGATGTGTGCGCTCATGCCAAGACTGCGAATGGAAACGTATCGATGTGTGCAGTAGTTCCTACATTACCTTCTAGCTTATTTTTGGTCCACTTGTCGCAGAAGCCTTTCCTATCTTGACTTTAATGGTCTGATATTCTGGCTGCAGATAAAAGTATACAGAAGATACTAAAACTGCCTCAAACCTCCACAGGAGCAGCTCATAACTACACTCTACAATGTCTTCTGAAATCCGAGTAAGATCATATCATATTAGATCCCTTGGACACCCTATTTTTTTGCCTAAAGAGCAGAAGTGAAGTTCTTGCAGCCCTTCTTAACATCCCAACTCGGCTCCACATTTGTCAGTTGCACTGCACATATTGTTATGTCTAGAACACCTACAGTGTTGTACAGGACAGGTCAGGTATGTTCATGTCTGTCTCCTGGTCAGAGGATGAGTGACATCTGCATCCACAAAGTCTTCCATCCTCACCATAAACTCAAATGTCTCAGATCATACCCTCTTCAATGTACACCTCAACATTCTAGAAGCCTTTAGGATGTGTAAGGGTCCTGATTTCTAATGGGAACCTATTCCAGGCAACAGTGGGGTGATATCTTTACATGTTACGGCCAAATTTAGACTTGGGTTTGTATTTTTGTAGTAGGTCTTGGTTACAGCCTCGGAGAGGTCTGGAGGGAGAATAATGGGAGATGAGAGGGAATGGTGCTGGACAGTAGGAAGGCTGGTATAGGACAGAATGGATGATCTAGAGCTGAGAGAGAAGTTGGTGGGGTAGTTCAAGCCAGTTCAGGGGGGACAGAAAGAGAGGGAAAGAGAGAGAGAGGATTTGAAGGTTTGTTGGGCCGCAAATCTAGCTACCTTGTTGTAGGTGGATTCAAGTTTGGTCAGGAGTGCTGAGTCAAGATTTGTGAGAATTTGAGAGTTGTACATTAGACTGGGTAGAAGGTAAGTAAGAAAGAGAGTAATCCTGGCTTCAGAGGTAAGGAATTTCTTGTTACGGTAAAGGAGCCCTAGTTTTGAATGTGTCTTTCTGATACAGTTATTAAAATGCAAAACCGAGAAACCAAGCTAAGTTGCTTGACTTAAAAGAGATGGACTGCGGAAGGTCAATAAAACCCAATAAGCCAGAAGTTTGATAAAACAAATGAACACAGTAATAAGGACTGTCCATAGAGCTTCATGCAATATAACAGAAGTAAACAGGATATATTACTGTGCAGCTAAATAATTAATAACTGATAAAGTTCTACCACAAGAACACAGGGTGGTGAGGGAGAGAAAGGGGATAAATCGAATACCATCCTAGAAGTATCGAATACAGAAAAAGTACAGTTTTGTACCTACCATAAATGTAGATGTCCGATAGGTATGCATCTGCAGTCCTTACATATGGGTTGTCCTGCCTCAGGCAGCCCTTCGGTCGGCCGGATTCCAAAGTCTGGGTCCGGCGTCGGCTGATGTCGCCCTTTTCCCTGACGTCAGAGCGCCTGGGGTATAAAATCATCAGCCGACGCTATCTTCCTCAGTTTTTCTTGCCTCAGATGCCAGGTGCCCTCTAATGAAGGCTAAATTTGGAGAGATGCAAAAAATTCCAAACATGCACAGTGATATATATATATATATATATATATATATATATATATATATATATATATATATATATATATAAAACAAATACACCATAAAAGATAACCCCAGCTAGCTAGAAAGAGGGATAACTACTCAAGGGATACCACAGCGGGGTAGGAGGGAGAGAAATCCTGACTACAGATGCATACCTATCGGACATCTACATTTATGGTAGGTACAAAACTGCACTATGTCCTTCAAGGCTGCATCTGCAGTCCTTACATATGGGTAGAATACCATAGCCAAGCTGGGGGTGGTAGGACCTAAGAAAAGGTTGGTGTAGCTAAAATGCCCTGCAGGACTGCAGTAGCTGGGTAGAATACCATAGCCAAGCTGGGGGTGGTAGGACCTAAGAAAAGGTTGGTGTAGCTAAAATGCCCTGCAGGACTGCAGTAGCAAAGCCTGCTCTGGATCTGGAATATAATGGTAAGTTGTAATGCTTGGAAAATGTATGCACGGAGCTCCATGTAGCAGCTTCTAAGATGTCCTTTGTAGCCACCCCTCTTAAGAAGGCTGTGGAGGTGGCTGTGGCTCTGGTGGAATGAGGTCTTATGTTGGATGGCACAGGTTTGCCATGAAAAGAGTAACAGAATTGAATGCAATTCCCTATCCATTTTGAAATTGTTTGGAAATTGCTTTTCCTTGTACACCAGCAGCATATGCTACAAAAAGCTGGTCAGTTTTCCTGTAAGCCTTAGTTCTGTCCAAGTAGTAGTGCAACTGTCTGTGAATGTCCAGTGTATGCAGAAGTTTCTCTCCTTTATTTTGTGGATTTGGAAAGAAGGTAGGCAGGTGAATAGCTTGGTTCAGTGAGACCCTGGATACCACCTTTGGCATGAATGAAGGATTGGTTCTCAATTAGACTCTGTCCTGATGAAAAGTAAGAAATGGTTGTACTGCCATAAGGGCCTGTAACTCAGATACTCTTCTTGCTGAGGTTATGGCCAGAAGGAAGGCAGTTTTCCAAGACAGGAACTGTAGTCCTGCAGATGCTGCTGGTTCAAAGGGAGGTAGAGTTAATTTTTCCAACATGAAATTAAGATCCCATGTAGGCACTGGTGGTTTCCTTGGAGGGTTGATGTTTTTTATCCCTCTTAGAAACTGCTTTAGCAGCGGATGAGAAAATACAGGTGGATCAGTGTTGTACTCTGCTGAAATGGCTGAAGCATGAATTTTTATGGAAGAGTAAGAGAGGCCATTATGGAGCATTTCTGCCAAGTATTCCAGGATATGTGGAATGCTCATTACCGTCGGATCTTGGCCCTTTGTGGAGTTCCAAGTGCGAAATCTTTTCCATTTTGCTGAATATGCCTTCCTTGTGGAAGGCGCCGAGCTTCCATGATGATATCCTGTACTCTCTTGGATAGTTTATCCTGGCAAGGAGTCAAGGTATTTTCCAGGCTGTCAGCTGCAAGGTGTTTAGGCTGGAGTGCAGAGTTTTGTAATTGTGCTGTGTCAGAAGAAATGGCCATTGTGGTAGAGGCCACGGTTTTGTGCGTGACAAGCTCCTTAACAGTGGGTACCAGTGTTGTCTTGGCCAGTCCGGAGCTATCAGAATCACTTTTGGCTGTTCTGTCCTGATCTTCAGTAAGACCTTGGTCATTAACGGAAGAGGTGGAAATGCATATACTGTTAGAGTATTCCAGCTGAAAGAGAGAGTCCACTTTCCATGCTTGTGGGTGGTATGTCCTTGTGCAGAATTTCTTCAGTTGATGGTTGTGGTGGGAGGCAAAAAGATCTATGTCCGGCCTTCCCCATGATTGTGTTATTTGAAGAAAGATGTCTGGGTGCAGCATCCATTCGTGTGGATCCATGATGTTTCTGCTTAGGCTGTCCGCCAGTACATTGTCTTTTCCTGGCACTAACTGGGATTGCAGCTCTATATTCAGTTTTAGGGAAAGTTCCCAAAGATTCATTGCCAGCCTGCAAAGAGGGTAAGAATGGGTACCTCCTTGCTTGTTTATGTACCACATAACTGTGGTATTGTCTGTTTTTATTAGCAGGTGGCCTTGATGTAGGAAGTGCTTGAAGGCCTCGATTGAATGCATCACTGCCAGCATTTCCTTTTGGTTTATGTGCAGGCAAAATTCTGTTTGTGTCCATTGTCCTTGAATGCATCTGCCCTCCATGTGCGCTCCCCATCCATGGTCTGAGGCGTCCGTGGTAATGGTTTGGCTGATGTTTGGTCTGCTGAAAGGCAGCCCCATGTTTGACTGGCTTGCTTGAGCCCACCACAGAAATTCCTTTTGAAGGCATGGAATGAGGGGGATCAAAGCTTCTAGGCTGTGACTGTTGAGACCATAGACTCCTTAGGTACCATTGTAGTTTCCTCATATGCAGCCTTGCTTGTGGAATTAGAAGAATGCAAGATGCCATGAAACCCAGGGCCTGCAGTATTTTCCTTGCAGTCAGTTGGGTTTGCTTTGCCAGGTTTCTGAAGTAATCCGGTAGTTCTTGTTTTTCTTCTGTGAGAAAAGCCATTTGGGTGGTTGTATCTAGTTTTGCACCCAGAAAAATTATTATTTGGGATGGAACAAGTCTTGATTTTCGAATGTTGACTGTGTATCCCAAAGCCTGAAGTAGGCGTATGGCATAATTCAAGTGTTTTACCAATGTTTGGTGGCTGTCCGCTTGTATAAGGCAGTCATCCAGGTATGGGTATATTTGAATCCCCTGAAGTCTGCAGTGTGCAATTACTGATGCCAGGCACTTCGTGAATACTCTGGGTGCAGTAGATAAGCCCAAGGGCAATGCTGAGAATTGATAATGCTCTGAACCTGCAAGAAATCTGAGGCGTCTTCTGTAACTTTGTCTGATAGGGACATGCAGGTATGCCTCCTTGAGGTCTAGAGTTACCAGCCAAGACCCCTTGCCCAGCATGGGAAGAAGCTGCTGTAGGGTCAGCATTTTGAATTTTGGCACAATGAGATAAGTATTCAGTGCGGACAAGTCGAGAATAGGCCTCCATTGTTTTTCTTTTCTTGGGACAAGGAATAGTCTGGAATAAAATCCTTGGCCTTGTTCTGTGAGAGGAACCTTTTCTATAGCTTTCATTTGCAAAAGGTTGTAAATTTGCTTTAAAGCCTCTGCCCTTTGATTCAGTGGCAGGTTTGGCATGCCTTTTCTTCTTGGTAATGTATGAAAATGGAACCTGTATCCCTTGTCTATTATTTGCAGTGTCCATTTGTCCCTTGTAATACTGTGCCAATTTTCTGAGAATAAAGATAGTTTTCCACCCAAAGGTGGTCAAGGTAAAGTCAGAGTCTGTCCTTGTGCAGCAGTTGTAGGTCCTGCACTACCTCTCTGGTTAGGAGGCTGCCATTGACGTCCTCTGTAGGAGCCTCTAGCTTGCCCTCTACCTCTGCCACGCCTGTTCTTGCCTCTTTGAAATCTCTCTGTGTCTGGAAAGGACCAATTCTTAGAGGGCCAATTCCTGCTGAATCTTGGTGGTTGGACCTGGAGAAAATCTGTTTGTACAGATTTAACCTTTTCCTCAAATTTCTTTAAGACCTCCTGAGCAGTGGAGCCAAATAACTTTTGCTTTTCCAGTGGCGCATCCAGAAGCTTTGCTTTAACATGATCTGGCAGGGATTGTTCCTTCAGCCAAGCATGTCTACGTATGACTGCACCTGTCATTGCTGACCTACATGAAGCTTCCAATGCATCATAACCACACTGCAAGAAATGGTTGCTAACCTGTTGGGAGTTATGTACCAGATCCTGAAGTGACTTGCGATCTAGGGGTTCAGGTGAAGAAAGTTTTTTATGCAATTCATCTAACAAATACTCTTGGTACTGTATCATATGGAATTGACAATTTAATGCCCTCATAGAAAGAGTGGAAGTAGTATACACTTTTTTACCCCATCTCTCTAAAGCCCTGGACTCCCTTTCAGAGGGGAGTGGATTTTTAGTAGTGACAGATGCAACCCCTTTAGGACCCTGGGAAATAGTTTCAGGGTCAGCAGAGTGGGCCTTGTAAAGGAAATTATGCGAGTCCAGGACCCTGTAGTACCTATCGGGTTTGACAGGAGCCGGAGGAAGGGAGTCAGGGGTAATGCTAGACTCTGAGTACACATCATCAATGACATTCAAAACAGGAGGAATAGCCAAAGGTCTATGCTGAGGTAAATGCAGAAAAGTCCTTAATCTCTTCCTGGAATCAGAGAATTCCTGGCCCTGCCATTTGAAATGCTCTCTCATGGAGTGAAGGGTCTCCCCAAAGGACAGCTCTTCAGGAGGGGAGGCAGAGGGAATAGATTCCTCTGCATCAGAATCCTTGTAGGCCGTAAAGGCCTCCTCCTGGCAATCAGAAAGAGCAGAGCCATCTGAGGCCGCATCAGAGGACTGGGGATCAGTGGGCTCAACCCTGGGCCTTTTGTCTAGAGGAGGATGAGAGCCCCTGTCCGGATGTGGCTGAGAGCCCCTAATTAAGGAAATAAGGTCCTCAGCTAAACTTAAAATCTGTGAACCTGTAGTGGATCCCTGAGGAATAGCCTTGGGAGGCAGGGATTTTGGCTGTTTAGCAGCTTTAGCCCTTGTGAACGCCTTTATGGACATGGATGCAGGAGGCCTGGCTGCTCCACGTGCAGGTGTAGTTTTGTCTAGGGAAATGGTGTCGGATGTTTCTTGGACACCGGTTTCTGAGGGAAATTCTATAACCGACTCAGAAGAGGCCTCTGGGGCCGAAATTGTCAGTTGTGCGGTTTTGACGGTCGGAAGTACCAAGGACTCTGTTTCAGCCGAGACCGAGACACTCGCGGTAGGCCTAGGCGCGGTTTCAGCCGAAGCCACGGTCCGCGTGTGTCGGTCCTTGTCCTTCCGTTTTTTGGTTAAATGAGAAGTCGGAGTCTCCGACGGCATATTGTAACAGTAACTAGCCCCAAAAAATTCCTCTGCAAACTCCGCCCGACGCCTAAGAGTGCGTCGGTTGAAGGAGGCACAGGCTGTACAGGCCGAGATGTCGTGGTCTGGGCCTAGGCAGGGGAGGCAGTAAGAATGGAAATCCTTATGAGGTATTTGTTTCCCACAAGTTAAGCAATTATTAACTTTAATCGTTTGATCTGACATCGGCTGAGGCAAGAAAGAGTCCCCAACGGGGTACTTAGCTTTTGAAGTCTTCGGTAGCTGAAGTTACAGGAGCTGGCCGACTGGCACTTGCGAACTGCTTCTGCTTCGGGCACCACGCGGCAAGAAAGACTGAGGAAGATGGCGTCGGCTGATGATTTTATACCCCAGGCACTCTGACGTCAGGGAAAAGGGCGACATCAGCAGACGCCGGACCCAGACTTTGGAATCCGGCCGACTGAAGGGCTGCCTGAGGCAGGACAACCCATAAAAACTCAGTACAGGCAGAAAAACTTGGAAGATACATAGACAAATATAAAGGAAAAGTACAAAATAAGCAATTTATTGATGACCCAAAAACATTTTATAGAGAAAGTACAGTTTTGTACCTACCATAAATGTAGATGTTCGAGTGTTCACCCTGCTGCAGTCATCACACTTGGGTTATGCTGCCGTCAGGTGGGCCAGCAGTGGGCCCGAATTACAAAGTCTTGGTCCGGTGTCAGTTGCTGTCGCTTCTTCCCTGACGTCAGGGCGTCAGGGGTATACAAGAGGCATCTGACGCCATTTTCTTCAGTTTTTCTTGCCCCAGATGTCAGGTGCATATATATATATATATATATATATATATATATATATATATATATATATATATATATATATATATATATATATATATATATATATATATCTATTTATATATATATATTATAACCCTTGGGTACAAGCAAATACACCACACCACAGAAGAGGTAGTATAGGATAAAGTGGTAGAGATAGGTTCAGCTAGTTCAGAGGGGATGGAGGGAGGGTAACCTGGACTGCAGCAGGGTGAACACTCGAACATCTACATTTATGGTAGGTACAAAACTGTACTATGTTCATCGTGTTACCCTGCTGCAGTCATCACACTTGGGTTGAATCCCAAAGCTAAGGAGGGGAGGTGGAGTCAAACAGGGTTAGAGGAAGCTAGTAGGCCCTGCAAAACTGCAGTGGCAAAACCAGCTCTAGTCTTAGAGTATAGAGATAAGTGATAGTGTTTGGTGAAGGTGTGCACTGAACTCCAAGTAGCAGCTTCCAGAATATGCTTGGTTGGCACTCCCCTGAGAAAGGCTGCTGATGTAGCTGTAGCCTGGTGGAGTGGGACCTAACGTTAGCAGGCACTGGTTTCCCATGATGCGTGTAGCAGAAACGTATGCAATGTCCTATCCATTTAGAAATGGTCTGTTTTGAGATGGCTTTTCCTTGTGAACCTGTAGCATAGGCTACAAAGAGCTGGTCAGTTTTTCTGAAAGCCTTAGTTTTATCCAAGTAGTAACGTAATTGCCTGTGAATGTCCAAAGAGTGCAGGAGTCTCTCCTTTGTTCTGTGGATTTGGGAAGAAGGTGGGCAAGTGAATGGTTTGGTTTAGGGCCACACTGGATACCACCTTTGGCATAAAGGAAGGATTAGTTCGTAGAGAGACTCTGTCTTGATGAAAAATGAGGAAAGGTTCCACTGCCATTAGTGCCTGTAGCTCTGAGACTCTTCTAGCTGAGGTTATTGCTAGTAGTAGGGCAGTTTTCCATGAAAGACATTTTAAATCAGCAGAAAAAGCTGGTTCAAAGGGCGGCAGTGTAAGCTTTTCCAGGACAAAGCTGAGATCCCAAGTAGGTGTTGGAGCTCTCCTTGGCGGTATTAAGTTCTTAGCCCCTCTGAGGTACTGTCTTGGAGTGGATGTGAAAATAAAGGAGGCGTGGATCTTAATAGATGAAAAGGAAAGTCCTGTGTGTAACATCTCAGTTAAATATTGTAGAATCTGAGGAATGTTCGGCTCCAGGGGATTTAGGCCTTTAGCCTGGTTCCAGGATCAAAATCTTTTCCATTTGTCTGAATAGGTTTTCCTGGTGCTGGACCTCCTGGCCTCCAGAATGACATCCATAACAGCTTTGGATAAAGGTGTTGGCTGGTTGTTTAGGTAATTTGCCATGCAGCCAGGTTTAAAGTCTTGTACTAGCTGTGTAGAATCAGATTGTCTCGCTGGGTGAGCAGGTGAGGAATTTGTGGCAAAATCCATGGTGAGCTCTGGGCCATGTTCCTTAAAATTGGATACCAATGTTGGCGTGGCCAGTCTGGTGCAACAAAAATCATTTGTGGCCTCTCTAATCTGACTCTCAGCAGTACCTTTGCTAGAAGAGGCAGTGGAGGGAAGGCATATACTGTTAATGTTTTCCAGCTGAATGAGAGAGCGTCCACTTTCCAAGCTAGTGGATGGAAGGTCCATGTGCAAAATTTTTGAAGTTGGTGGTTGTGGGGGCCTGCAAACAGATCTATGTCTGGGCGTCCCCATTTTTGAACTATCATTGCAAATACTTGTGGATCTAGTTTCCATTCGTGTGGATCCATGATGTTTCTGCTTAGGTCGTCTGCCAATGTGTTTTTCTTTCCTGGCACAGGAATTGTGCTTGTAATTGAACATGGTAAGACTTTGCAGTGTTCCACAAGGTCATGGCTTGCCCTCATAGAGGGTAGGAATGTGTGCCCCTTGCTTGTTTATGTACCACATAACTGTGGTGTTCTGTCCTTAGTAGTTGTCCTGGGTGTAGAAGGTCCTTGAAAGCTGTTAGGGCATTCTGCACTGCTAGCATTTCTTTTTGATTGATATGCAGGGGTCTCTGATCTGTAGTCCATTTGCCCTAATGCACTGTTCTGCCATGTGTGCTCCCCAGGCATAGTCCGATGCATCTGTTGTCATAGTTTGCCTGGCTGTGGGTAAGGTGAAAGGCTGACCCTTGTTGTGGTGACATGTCTGTGTCCACCATAGAAACTCCTGTTGAAGGCAGGGAATGAGTGGAATCATTGTTTCCAAGCTGTGGCTGTGCTGAGTCCATACGCTTTTAAGGTACCATTGTAATTTCCTCATATGCAGTTTTGCAAATGGTATTAGTAGTATGCAAGATGCCATGAATCCCAAGGCCTGCAGAATTTTTCTTGCAGGGAGTTGGGTCTTTGTTGCATAATTTTGAAATATTGAAACAGCTGTCGTCGCTTGTCTGGCATGAGATAAGCCATCTGGGCCGTTGTATTCAAGCCAGCACCCAGGAATGTTATGTTTTGTGAGGACACTAGTTTTGATTTCTTTTTGTTTACCGTGTACCCTAGGCAACTTAGGTGTTTGACAAATGCCAGATGCTGTAAAAGAATGTCCTTGTTTTCTGCTTGAATAAGACAGTTGTCCATGTATGGGTATATTTGAATTCCTCTTTGTCTGCAGTATGCAATTACTGGTGCCAGGCATTTTGTGAAGACCCTGGGCGCAGTAGATAAGCCAAAGGGCAGTGCAGAGAATTGATAATGCGTTGAACCTGCAATGAAGCGGAGGTATCCTCTGCAATTTTGTCTGATAGGGACATGCAGGTAGGCCTCCTTGAGGTCCAAAGTTACTAGCCAGGCATTCTTGCCCAGCATGGGAAGAAGCTGCTGTAGTGTTAACATCTTGAATTTTGGTACTTGCAGATAGGTGTTCAGAATTGAAAGATCCAGAATGTGTCTCCATGCTTTGTCCTTTCTTGGGACTAGGAAGAGTCTTGAGTAAAATCCTTGTCCTTGCTCCTGTGTAGGTACCTGTTGAATGGCTCTCATGTCCATGAGAGCTGTAATTTGTTTTTGTGCCTCTGCCCATTGATTTGGTGGCAGGTTTGGCATTCCTTTGATCCTTGGTAAGGTATGAAAGTGGAATCTGTATCCTTGAGAGACAATGTTTAGAACACATTTGTCTTTTGTGATGATGTGCCAGTTGTCTGCAAAAAATGCTAGTTTTCTTCCCAAGGGTGTTGCCTGGAGAGATTTGCTTGGTAGTTTGAGGATGGAATCATTGTGTTTGTCTTCTGCTAGCTTGGGGCCTGTCTTCTCCTCCTTTCTGGGTAGCAGAACCCCATTGGCGAGGTTTGTAAGGGCCCTGTGACTGACATCTGCCCCTTGGGCGTCTGTATTTGCCCCTTTGTGATCTATCTGAAGCTGGAAAGGACCAATTTTTTGTTGGCCAATTTCTGCTGAAGCGAGGGGGTTGTACCTGCAAGAAATCCTTAACAGTTTGCATATATTTAGCCTTATCCTCCATTTTCTTTAAAACCCCTTCTGCTTTGACACCAAATAACACATCCTGTTGTAAAGCATGTCTACGAATGACTGAGCCAGTAACAGCTGCTCTGCAGGAAGCTTCCAGTGAATCAAATCCGCATTGTAAAGTATGCTTGCCCACCTGTTCAGCTGCATGCAACAGATCCTGCGTTTCCTTGAATTCAGGCTGTCCTAAGTGTGTGCTCATTTTTTGTTTTAACTGAGACATCAGGAATTGTTGATATTTCAACATGTGAAACTGGCAATTTAATGCTCTCATAGCCAGAGTTGCGGAGGTGTATATTTTCTTTCCCCATCTATCTATCTAGGGCTCCGGAATCTCTTTCAGAGGGCACAGGATTTTTAGCCATAGAAGCCTTTGCTCCCTTAGGACCCTGGGATATGGTTTCTGTGGGATATGGTTTCTGGGTCAGCTACAGGGCTTTTTATAAAGGAATTTGTGCGAGTCAGGTACTCAGTAGTATCTGTCTGGTTTGGCTGGAGCAGGAGGTAGAGAGTCTGGATTTAAACTAGACTCCAAGTAAACATCATCCACAATATCTAAACCAGGAGGGATAGCAAGAGGTCTGTGCTGGGGTAATAAAAGGAACTCTCGGAGCCTTTTCTTAGAATCTGAGTAATCCTGGTCTTCCCAGTGGAAATGTTCCCTCATGTATGTAATGTTTCCCCAAAGGAGTAGTCTTCAGGGGGAGATGCTGAGGGAATAGAGTCTTTAGCATCAGAATCCTCATAAGGTGGAAAAGTGTAATCCTGTTCCTCAGAAGAATCTGAGGAGAGAGAAACCTGGTCAGAGGATGCATAATCTTCCTCTTGTCTTGGTCTTTTATCAGGAGGGGGATGGGAACCTCTGATAAGGGTAATTAAATCTTCAGCCATCTTAAGCATCTGTTTCTTAGGCATGGGGCCTTGACCTGTAGACTGATGAACAGTTTTCTTAGGTTTTAAAGGAGTTTTAAGCTTAGCATAAGATTTAATGGTGAGTGTAGTTGGTCTGAAGACCCCTTCTGCAACCAAAGGTGTTTCCTCTGCACCGGTGTCTAAATCTGCTCTGGTGTCGGTAGATGGCTGCGTCGGCCTAATAGACTCTGCTTGGGAGTCGGCAGTTGTCTGGGGTTCCAGCTCTGCGGTCGTCAGGGGCTGCGTACGCGCCTCACTGAAAACCAAAGAACCGGCGACAGGCCCAGCTGAGGCCTCGGGGTCTGGCTTATTCCTAGGCTGCCTGTCCTTATCCTTGCATTTTTTATGAATTGCGGTCATCGGCAGCTCCGACGGCATGACATAATTGAATTTGCTACCAAAGAAATGCTGTGTGAACTCAAAACGGTGTTTGATAGTGCGTTTATTAAACCTAGCGCAAAACCGACAATCTGTGACGCCGTGGTCTGGGCCTAGGCAAGGAATACAATAGGAATGAAGTCCTTATGAGGTATTTGCTTCCCACAAGAAATGCAACTGTTAACTTTTTCTGACATCAGACTAAGGCAAGAAAAATGTTCCCCAACGGGGTACTTAGCTTTATTGAAGACTTCGGACTGAAATTCAAATCGAAAATCTCAGGTGTCGGCCGACCGGCACTTGCGAACTGCTTCTGCTTCGGGCACCGCGCGGCAAGAAAGACTGAAGAAAATGGCGTTGGATGCCTCTTATATACCCCTGACACAATGACGTCAGGGAAGAAGTGACAGCAACCGACGCCGGACCAAGACTTTGGAATTCGGGCTGACTGCGGTACCGCCTGACGGCAGGATAACCCAAGTGTGATGACTGCAGCAGGGTAACATGATGAACATCTGGGAAATAAGGTAAAAGGAATTGAAAGACCACCAAAAAAAGAAGAAACAGATAAATTTTAGAGAAGTATCTAGGACGATCCTGTGGAACAAAGATGTTAGTAAAAGAACGTGTAAGAAGTTTAAAGGTACAGGATGTGAAATGGGATGAAGTAACAACCAGAGAGATTTAAACAAAGTTAAAAAAAGCCTCTAACTGGAAAACCCCTGGCCCAGATGCAGTACCTAACTTCTGGTTAAAAGGGGTCTATATCAGATGAACAAAAATTCTGTTCATCGAATACGTAATGATCCAAACATCACAGAAATCGAAAACGGTATTGTGGGGGCTGCACCCCCCACACCCCCCGTTAAATATATATATTCTAACTCGGAGATCGCACTACAGTGAGGAAAGGGCAAATACCCTAATCCTCACTGTACTGAGACCCCACAATACCGTTTTCGATTTCCGTAAAGCTTAGATCTTTACGTATTCGATGAATGGATTTTTCGTTCATCTGATATAGACCCGGTTAAAAGTCTTAACATGTCTGCACGAAGATTTAGCCATGAGTAAGAATTATTTATATGCGCACCCGCGAAAAGACAACAACCTGGCTAACAGGAAAAACAATGCTCCTACTTAAGAGTGAACCTGCAAGCTACCCTAAAAATTATAGACCAATAGCTTGCCTTCCGATGACATATAAACTATACACTGGAATTGATGCAGACTAAGTTTATTATCATTTAGAAGAAAACTCAATTATGGCAATAGAACAAAAGGGCAAAAGTCATACTGAACAAGGGATCATTTGTTGCCAAATAAAGTCATAGTGCAGAACTAGGAAGAATCTAAGTATGGAATGGATTAACTACAAAAAAGCATTTGACAGTATCCCACATTCATGGATAAAAGAGTGCTTAAAAATGTATAAGATACACCCTACACTGTTCAACTACTTTACAGTGACCATGAAACAGTGGCAGACCAGTTCACAATTAAGCCATGACAAAGTCAAATTATTATTACAGGGATAAAAATCCAAAGGGGGATATTCCAGTGTGACTCTGTCACCGTTGCTATTCTGTGTTGCCCTTAACCCATTAAGCTGTCTACTTAACAGCTTAGGTCATGGCTATAATTTGGCTCCTAGAAAACAACAAAGCGTGATGACTTCTCATATTCTCTTTGTCGCTAATTTAAAACTGTATAGCTCATCAGATGAGAAATTGAAAGCACAACTGCAAGTTGTCAAAACTTTTTCAGATGATACAAGAATCTCATTTGGTCTTGACAAATATGCAAATGTAACCTTTAAAGCAGGAAAACTGCAGCACCAAGAAAACATCAGTTTGGGACAAGTCTGATATAAAAGAACTTGAGCAAGAGGGAGTGTATAAATATTTAGGATTTGATGAAGGATCAACAATAAAATATGAACAACTGTGAATAAAACTTAGTAAGGGGTACACCTCCTCTGCTTTAACACCAAACAAGGTATCATGCTGTAATGGAGCATCTAATAATTTTGCTTTGACATGGTCAGGCAGACTTTGTTCCTTTAACCAAGCATGTCTCCTAATGACAGAACCCGTAATAGCGGCCCAGCAGGAGGCCTCCAAAGAATCAAAACCACTTTGCAAAGTATGCTTTCCAACTTTCTCAGCTGCATGCAAAAAATCCTGCATTTCTTTGTTTTCTGCACCTTCAGAATTTATCAACATTTTCTGTTTAAGCAGTGACATAATATATTGCTGATATTTGAGCATATAAAACTGACAATTTAAAGCCCTTACAGCCAAGGTAGCAGAAGTGTAAATCTTTCCCCCCCCATCTGTCCAATGCCCTAGAATCCCTGTCAGAGGGGATAGAGTTTTTTGCAGTGGAAGCCTTGACCCCTTTGGGACCCTGAGAGATAGTTTCTGGGTCAGCAGCAGGGTTTTTGAAAATGAATTTATGAGAGTCAGGAACCCTGTAGTACCTGTCCGGCTTAACAGGAGCTGGAGGTAAGGAATCAGGGGTCAGACTGGACTCTAAAAATACATCATCTACAATGTCCAACAAGGTGGAATAGCTAGGGGCCTGTGTTGTGGGAGTAAAAGGAAGTCTCTGAGCCTTTTCTTAGATTCTGAATAATCTTGGCTCTCCCAGTGGAAATGCTCCCTCATGGTATGCAAAAGTTTCCCCAAAAGAGTAATCCTCAGGAGGAGAGGCTGAAGGGATAGATTCTTCAGCATCAGAATCCTCATAGGGAGGAAGAGAGTATTCCTGATCAGAAGAGGAATCAGATGAAATGGAAACCTGATCTGAAGATTCATATTCAGTCTCTTGCCTAGGTCTCTTATCAGGCGGGGGATGGGAACCCCTGATCAAAGTAATTAAGTCTTTGGCCATTTTGAGCATCTGTTTTTTGAGCATGGAGGCCTGTCCATGAGGCTGTTGCACTTGTTTCTTTGTCTTTAAAGGTGCTTTAGTCTTTGCCTTTGTAGCTGGAGTCACTTTAATGTACAATTGAGTAGGTCTGAAAACACCCTCAGAAGCCGATGCCTGCTCAGCGGCTCTGGACCCATCTGAGGGAATAGATTCTGAAGGTCCAATACCTTGAGCTTCCAGCGGCCTAGGCGACTCCACTTTGGAGTCTGTAGCAGCCTGCGGGTCCACAGTAGTGGGCGTCAGGGGCTGCGAAAGCGCCTCACTGAGAACCGCCGAACCGGAGACTGGCTTAGAGGAAGCCTCGTCGTCAGTTTTGAACCTCAGATGCCTGTCCTTTTTCTTTGCGTTTCTTGTGAATTCCGGTAGTAGGATGGATATCCAACGGCATTGTGTAATTAAATCTTCTGCCAAAATAGTGAAATGCAAAATCGTACTGACGCTTAATAGTGCATTGGTTAAATCTAGCACAAAACCAACTAGCAACGTCGTGGTCTGGGCCTAGGCAAAGAATATAGTAAGAATGAAAGTCCTTATGAGGTATTTGCTTCCCACGAGAAATACAATTAACTTTTTCTGACATCAATCTGGAGCAAGAAAAAAGGTTTCCCCAATGGAGTACTTAGCTTTTAATGAAGACTTCGGATCTGAAATTCGAACACGAAAATCTCAGGAGTTGGCCGACTGGCACTTGCGAACTCCTTCTGCTTCGGGCACCATGTGGCAAGAAAGACTGAAGAAAATGGTGTTGGCTGCATCTTTTATACTCCTGGCGCACTGACATCAGGGAAGAGGCGACAGCAACCGACGCCGGACCTAGACTTTGGAAATTCAGGCCGACGTAGCCTGCCAGCAGGATAACCCAAGTGTAATGACTGCAACAGTGAAACACGAAGAACATCTTACTATGCACGTGGTAGGGCAGGAAAAAAGATAGTGGCCTGGAGTAGAACCTTGCTCTCACCAAGAATGATGCCTACATATCAAGACTGGATATGCTCAGTGCTTTGTAGACTATGTTAATGCCAGGAGCACATCTTAAAATTACCCACTACAGGCTCTAATACCCTTACCCTTGTCCATACCAGTGAAGCACCCTGCCCAAACACCACCATGCATCTCCGCATACCTTGTTAAATCTGACCACAAGTCAGTGGCCTTCATGGTCAGCTTTAATGGTACCAACTTACCACCAAATTAAACCATCTTTAGGGACTTCTCTAAGGCAAACCTACTTCAATTTGTAAAAGACTTGCACAAAATTACCAACACCCTCCCCAAACATGAGCCCAAATGAAAGGGCTGCCACATTCACTTCCAATTTTTACAGTACTTAAACAGCTGCATAGAAAGTCTGTACCTTTGCACTTAAATATAATGCCAAATTCAGCAATTAGCCTATCTGGTAGAATTCCCATATTAATAAACTGTATAAAACCAGAAGGAAAATAATGAAATCACCTTCCCCCACAGCAAGACCACACTGCAGACGTCCAAGTCAGTATCCCAGAGGTGTAAATGACCAAGTTAGCTGACGAGTACTGTGAAAACAAAACCACGTCCAACCTGAAAACGAACCCTTTATTAACAAGTTTGTTGAAGCGCTTTTCGGCTTACAATAGTTAGCCTTCTTCAGAACAATCAAGTAACAAAATCCACATAATTTTATATGTTAAAAAGGCGCCAAAACTAAACAATTAGTGCCTCATTAAACAATTAAATTTTAAAAGTATCCTGCAATTAAAATGCACGAAAATACACAAAACTAATTATTTCAGGTAGACTCTAAAATAACCATTTGCATTTATTTACTGAAAAAAGCATGTATGTGTTTTCTAAACAGATTTAAACTAAAAAACATACTACTTAATAACATAACTTAAAAAATAAAAAATGTGTTTAAAAATACAACTGCAACTCAAAAGACATTATCTATTTAGCTAAGTGCAATTGTTGTCCTGCCTTCTATGTGGGAAAAACTGAGCGGAGACTCAGAGATAGAATTTATGAACACATATATGCTATTTCCCACAAGAAGGCTGACAACGCACTAGCGAAGCACATTTCTTACACTGACCATTCATTTAAATTCACGGTTATTGACAAACTAGAAAGTAATTTCAGGGGTGGCCCACACTCCTTAAAATTACTAGAACTAGAACTGAAATGGCAAGTTAAATTAAATGCAAGCAATTTCCCTGGGCTTAATGATGCACTCTCAATAGGGGTTCTTTTGAAACTAAAAAGTTTGGCGAGATAGTTGTTAATATATAATATAATGTAAGTTTAGTACTATTATATTTTTAAACACATTTTTAATTTTTTAAGTTATGTTATTAAGTAGTATGTTTTTTAGTTTAAATCTGTTTAGAAAACACATACATACATGTTTTTTTCAGTAAATAAATGCAAATGGTTATTTTAGAGTCTACCTGAAATAATTAGTTTTGTGTATTTTCGTGCATTTTAATTGCAGGATACTTTTAAAATTTAATTGTTTAATGAGGCACTAATTGTTTAGTTTTGGCGCCTTTTTAACATATAAAAGTATGTGGATTTTGTTACTTGATTGTTCTGAAGAAGGCTAACTATTGTAAGCCGAAAAGCGCTTCAACAAACTTAATAAAGGGTTCGTTTTCAGGTTGGACGTGGTTTTGTTTTCAGTGTTACTAGTTTGTGCTTGTGGAGTCTCTCTATTTCTAGCTGACGAGTACTGTATCAGCTCATGCATTGACACTAAATTCCAAAAAGAGCTGAAATACTCGCATACCTGGTGTATAGAAAATGGTCATCAGCTACAAGAGAAAAAGTGCAGCATATTGTTTGTCAAAAACTCTGTCCCCCCCATATGTTACAAGTGGTACTCCTCTTCAAACTGAGAAAAGGAGTAAGAAACCTACTTACAAGAACAACACTCTCTCATTAATTCATTGTGTTCCACCACAGTCAGGAAATCCTTCTATCTGACCCAATTAAATTTCCAAGGGAATATCTTGAAGATCCAAAGAAGTTACCCCACCACTGTACTCTTCCTTTACCAGACCCATTATTGACTTCGATGTCCCCCTTTCATACGTACAAATCTAAGCATATCATAGGTGTTTACTAGGCTAACAACCACAAGGGCCTCTAAGCCTAGTCATGCATCCCAAATCTCTGACAAGTTCTGATACCCTTGATAAGTGTAAGCACGGGCCTGGGAGATGAACCATTTACAGGTTATCTGTTTGCATTAGAGACATAGGTGCAAAACCAGAGATGAATTTCCAGTTTCCCATCCTATTGTCCAAGTTGCACTTTAAATGGGTTTGGGAGGAACTCCGCTTGACATGGATGGGGAATCTGTTCCATAAACAGGATAGTCTCTGGGATGCATACCTATCTGTCCAGCAGGTCCTATTTATAACACAGGCAAGGTTTAAGTCTTTAGAACAGGTAATTCTGGTGCTGTTTATTTTCTGGATATGCAGGAGGTCCATCAGACTGGGATCTGACAATGCCCTGTATGCCAGGCATAGATCTCCCCTCAAAAGCCTGTCAGAGATAGAATACAGAGATAGGGCCTTGAGGCAGTCTGAATAGGACATTTTACTTACGCCTTGTATTCTTTTAGTGAGGAATTTTTGTGGATGTTCCAGTTGTTGGATATGCCTAGTTATACATACCAATGGGGGCATTGTACTCAATGATAGGTCTGATGAATGCCGAATACAGCGGAACAATGACTTCCTTGGACTTGGATGCCATACCTTTGTTTATAAGTTGCACAACATAGAATAAATTTCCTCACCACTGTAGACACATTATGATCAAAGGCTAGATTACCGTGTGTGTGTGTCCCTAAGTCCCTGACTACTGGGTCAACTCTAAGGGGGTGTGTTGTCAATACGACAGTTACCAGGGAAGGGTGACATCCTGAAGGATACTATTATGCATTTCTTGGTATTTAGTTTTAGTCCATGGCTCTGATACCAGTTGTTTGTCTGTGGCAGCCCCTCCTGGAGAACATTTGTGTCAGTGTGAGATTCAATGACAGCTACTATTTTGCAATCATCTGCAAATTTAGTCAACCAGAGAGAAGTGACACTGGCCTTAACTTCTGAGAAGTAAATGCCAAAAAGGAGTAGTTCAAGGACTGATCCCTGAGGGACTCCACTTGTGACTGGCCTCTTTCTAGAGGTGGACTCCCCAATTCCAACTTCCTGGGTCCTGTCTGTGAGCCAGTTGGCAATTCACCGGGTGACATACGGGTTTGTACCTAACCTCTTGAGTTTGTCGACAATGCCCCGATTGGGGTATTGTGTCAAATGCCTTAGCCACGTCAAGGTAGGCAGTCTGAGCCATTCTGCCCTCATCCATTGCTTTGGTGACCATCTCAAAGAAGTGCACCAGGCAGAGTAGGCTGCTCTTCACAAAACCAAACTGGGTTGGGTCCAGTGTCTGGAGGGTTTACTATATCTCTGCTGATCATCTCTACAATTAGTCTTGTATGTAAAGCCATGGAAAGAATTGAGACTTACGAGTCTTTAGTTTCCAGGGTCTATAGATGGCCCACCTTTGTGCAGAAGGTGGTTGTTGCCTTTCTCCATTCAAGAGGCACAAAGCCGGTTTTGAGGCTACAGTTAAATCGACATTCCAGAGGCCCTGATAGGTCATGCTTCATGCTATTTAGAAGGCATCCTGGGATATTGTGTGGGCCCACTGATGTAGTGTTCTTGATCTTAGAGAGCATTAAGGACCTGTTCCCTAGTGATAGCAAGGAGAATTAAATCTGATGATATTTTCTGACGGAAGTTTGAGGCGGAGGGGGAGAGGGGTAAAGTTGCAGCTGAATTTATCAGCCAGGACATTTGCTAAATCTTTTGGCTCAGTATAGGTGGATTACAATGACCTCTGCACACAACTGTGTATGGCCTTTGAGGTTGTGGACAAAATGCTTTGTGATTGTCCTTTGCCTGGGAGGCCAAATTTACCTAAAATTTGGCTTTGGTTGACTTTGTCCTTTGAGGTATTTGTTTAGTTTGCTGACAATGTTTTATCCTAATGGGTGATGCACCTCCTAATTTTTGCCATGATTTTCTTCCTCCTGTTATACAGCTAATTGATTTTGTGATTCCATCAGGGTGGCTTGTTTTTTTGAGTTAGTTCTGTATTTCCTCCTGGTGGGTACAGCTGCCTCTATGCAGCTATTAACATGCTTGTACATCACTCAGCTGGAAAGACCGCAATGCTTTTTTTTAACCCAAACTTTAAACACGACCAGCTGCTCCAAGGGGTCTTTTGAGCCACAAAAGATCTAATCCTATTTGGCCTTCTGTTTCTTAACAGTGACTCCACAAACACGACCTACAGATCCAAATTTATACCAACATAAATAAGACTGATTAAAAGGATGGATTCCTGCCTCAACATATTCCCAGCCTATAGAATTAAGTTTGTACTACATGTTAAGTACTGCTTTTTCTGCCTTTCAGGAAGTCATGATGATTTGATGGGCACACATACATGTACACACATTGTTATCATGAACAGCCCTGCTTGATTTGGGAGGTGGGCAATATTAAGTACTCACAAAGGGTGGCAGGAACTTAAGTGTGCAGTATTCCAGGTACATATGGCTAGGTATTTTAAAGTCCTTGTAATCACTTGATCAATATTATAACCAAGTGGAGAGTTGTACTTTCATTTGATCATTCACGACCTTAGATTAAGAACTTCTTTTGCAAGGCATTTTGAGGATTCATATTGTAAAAATGGATAGTGATATGTGGTATGATCAATACTTAGAAAACTGTTTAAGTAATAAATATGCCATTACTGCAGGTGACATTAATGATCCCGGTGTTGACTGAAATCTTCCTTCTAGCTCAAAGATCCAAGCAGGACAGGCAAGATCCTTGATGTTGTCTGGGTAGACACACACCTGAGGTTACTGACTGTAAAACTGGCTCCGAATTAGGATATTCAGACCGCTGCTATATATCATGTGAGCTCAAGGTTCCCATGGCCAAGACAGCTTGTTATGAGTTCTCTTATAGAAAATATTACAGTTCTAATTTTGCAGCTAGTAACCATGATACTAGGACATAGGACTGGCTGATGTATGCAGTGGTGGTACGGTGGTAGCGTTCTTACCTCATAGCAAGAGGTTCTCCCGTTCGATTCTCGGCTTGGCTTGGGAGTGCCTTGTGTGTGAAGTCTGCATGTCCTCCCTGCGGTTGGGTAGCATTCGAAAGACATGAGTGCATAAATGGGAGTGCCTTCGTTGAAGGTTGGGCGTCGAGCTGGCACCTCGGTGTTTCGTAAAAATCTACTGCCAATCATTAGCGGACTAGAGTTCCGCTGTGGTGACCCCTTACCGGGAAAAAGCCGAAAGACAAACAACAACTAGGACATAGGACTGGCAAATAGCAATGAATGGTCGGTATTGGTGAAAGGTGGGAAATTTTCTATAGATGCATAAACGGTTTTATTGAATGGTCGGTATTGGTGAAAGGTGGGAAATTTTCTATAGATGCATAAACGGTTTTATTGAAAACTATGTTACCATGGAATTAGACAAACGGAGGACAAAAAAATTTCTATCACAGTGGGCAACCAGGCTGACTAGTTTGAAGTCAAGGAAAAAAAGGCTGTGGATAAAGTATAGGTAATACCATATTGATGTTAACCGCTTAACTATAAGATAGATAGCACATTGATCTTTTAAAAGATCAATAATAAGGAAGGCTAAATGCTCTAATGAACAGCAACTTACAATTAATTCCATTTCTAATGACAAAAGTCCATTTAAACAGCTAAGCAAATGGGAAGGAGGAGGCAAGTTACAGAAGTATTACATTTTCAAAACATCATATCAGTTTACATCTTTATGGACAAGTTTTTCGACAACCAGCCATTTGATAAGAAAGTATCAGTAGTGAACAGAAATAGTACAGATGAGTACCGAAGTATTTCTATGAATAGTAGTGAACATAAATAGTACAGATGAGTACCGAAGTATTTCTATGAATAGTAGTGAACATAAAAAGTACAGATGAGTACCGAAGTATTTCTATGAATAGTAGTGAACATAAATAGTACAGATGAGTACCGAAGTATTTCTATGAATAGTAGTGAACAGAAATAGTACAGATGAGTACTGAAGTATTTCTATGAATAGTAGTGAGCATAAATAGCATGGATGAGTACCCACTTATTTCTATGAATAGTAGTGAACAGAAATAGTACAGATGAGTACTGAAGTATTTCTATGAATAGTAGTGAGCATAAATAGCATGGATGAGTACCCACTTATTTCTATGAATAGTAGTTGTGAGCATAAATAGCATGGATGAGTATCCAGTTACTTCTATGAATAGCAGTAGTGAACATAAATAGCATGGATGAGTACCCACTTTTCCTATGAATAGCAGTAGTGAACATAAATAGCATGGATGAGTATCCAGTTACTTCTATGAATAGCAGTAGTGAACATAAATAGCATGGATGAGTACCCACTTTTCCTATGAATAGCAGTAGTCGACACACACACCTGGGGAAGGCTGGCACAGGTTTACTAGCTATGTCCCCTTCTGCCCAGACTATAAGGTAGTTTCCACTGCCACCAACCCCTACTTATCAGCTACTATAAAGGCCCTTATAAAGGGTGCCCAATCCTACTGTATAATGTTACTATTAATCCAAATGGTAGTTTTGACCAAGAGCAAGGATACTTAGGAGTGGCCTGTACAGTGTCACGAAATAAATATGCAAGTACTCTAAAAGCTTAAATATGTCTCACAAACATCAGCCACAAAACCTATGTAATAATAAAAGAACAAGACAATACTCAGTCAATTACACAGTTACTTCAGAGTTCAAAATCACAGAAAATATTTTAAAACACCACTGCAGGACAATCTCAAAAATATAGAAACAGCTAAACTAATCTTTGCTATATTCCTATTTATATCTAAAAGAAGATACTATGCCCTAAATCTTACTTACAGAGAGGTAAGTGCAGGTGATGATGATTATGATGAGTAGATGTTCTTGCTAGATCCAACATAAAATACAAAATTCACAGTCTCTCTCAGAGTTCTTTAAATCCATATCACATTTTACTGCTGGGTTAGCCTGGATGACATCACTTTGTCACCTGACTTCAGTTCCCAGGCTAAACCAGAAACCAACAGAATTTAACATCTCTGTTAAAAATACATCTCTCGGATGTTTGCCAGAACTTGGAAATCGTAAAACAATAAAACACTTGATATTTTAAACCTAGTCTTTTTTTTTCTTTCAAGACAATAGAAAAACTAGCTCAAGACATTGTGTCTGTTATTGAGCTGAAACTGAGAGACAACATATTTTTTTTATGGCCCAGCTATAAAGTAACAACCTAAACTATTCTTAAAAAAACAGCAGGAAAACGATCAGCAAACGGAACAGGATTCTTATGCCAGTAGTATACCAAATATAAAAGAACACAGTCAATGGCATATACAGAACCCTGAAAGAAGGTGGTGCTGATATCAAAAATCACTGTAGACTAGATATTCGTACAAGTGTCCTTATAAAATCCTCATAAGTTAAAAATGCAGCAACAGTCAACAGACCAAACGTATTTAATGAAAGAGTAGCGCTTTCACCCGTAGGCTTTCTCAACTCACAATTACAGCCATATAATGATACTTTATATATAAAACAGAAATGCATTCATTGGTCAGCTAATAAAACAAACACTAATTAAATAAAACATAATTAATTAAAAAATCAGTTTAAAATACAGTGTATGTTCTAACTATATACATATATATATGTCTTGTAGCTATATACATAAAAATTAGATACTTCATGTGCATACATGCATATATACATATATATAAAGAATATATTAAATATGTGAACCTAAAAACAAATAGGACAATGAAACTTCCTGGTAATAAAGTGTCATGTGCTAAGATTTTACATTTTATTATTATGCACTTTCTTAATTCTTCTTTTTTTAAGAATTGGTTTTATTTGAATTTTGTCATTCAATCCTGGTGGCTGATGTGCCCTCAGGCGAATGATCCATCTCAGTTCACATTCTAAAATAAAATTGTCAAAGTCCCCTCCCCTAACGCTGGGGTGGATGTATTGTATAGCACGAAAGAGAAAAGTATGTGTAGTACCTAGCATATCTTGGTGCTTTGCAAGTGCATTATGTTCTGAATGCTTGCTTATATGGTAGACATGCTCCCTGACCCTCTCTGAGCTGTCTACTGGTCTTTCCTACATAAAATGATGTGCAGGCTGTGCATGTAGCCAAGTATACTAGCCCTCTACTCATACAGTCTGTTCCCGTGCTAAACCTAAACTTTCTATGTGTCACCGGATGCTCAAATACATTGCTTACTTCTATATAAATGCACTGATTACATCTACCACAAGGAGTACTATTTTCCTGTAAACCAGGAGTAATGGGGGTGCATCCATTACTGGATAATAAAGGATAATATAAAATCCTTTTGAGGTTAGGTTTATTACAAAAGGTGAACATCGGTATTTCACCTACTAAACTACCTATTTCCTCCTCAAGAAGGAGTGTATCCCAGTGTTTTAATATACTTGCTTTTAGTATTCCAAAGTCCTTTGTATAATAAGTTGAAAATCTCATGCCTAAATCATTATTTCTCTCCATAATACTTTTATTTACGTCATGTTCAGAAAAATAAGGCTGTGCTGTAGTATCCCTCTGTTTATATACATTTTCAAAAATCAAGTTAAAGGCTGTCACGTCATAGCCTCTATCACTAAAGTTCTTCCTAAGCAACTCTGATTCTCGTGTGAATCCTTCCAAAGATGGATTCAGCCTGGATGCCCTTATGATTTGGCCCTTTACAACATTGTCAAAGACAAATCTAGGGTGCATACTGCTCCTATGCAGAAGGGAATTTTTATAACAAGCTTTTCTATGTATTGAGGTATTTAATAAACCACTACTTAATCTCTCTATATTCACATCAAGAAATGAAATTCTATCATAGGAATATACAAAAGTGAATTTCAAATAATCCGATAAATCATTAACTTGTATAAAAAATTCTTTCAATAGATGTTAATCCCCCCGCCAGATGAAAAAAAGGTCATCCACAAACCTTCTATAGAAGCCTACATGCCTCCTAAAATTATCTAATTTAAACAGACTCCTCTTCCCATTGTGCCATAACCAGGTTGGCGTAGCTATTGGCACAGGCTGTGCCCATAGCTACGCCTTCCTTCTGCATATAAAGATTATCTCCAAATAAAAAGAGGTTAGTGGTGAGTACTGTCTCCAAAAATAAAGTCAGGAGCTCAATTCTCTCCCTGCTCATATCTGTACACCTCCGTAGATATTGTTGTATTTTACAAATACCATCATCATTGGCGATAACTGTAAAGAGGCTCACTACGTCCATGGTAAGAATAAAGCGTTCATTTTCACTCAGCATCTTAGTATATGTGTATAAATCAATTAAGAACTGTTTGCTGTCTATTAAAATATATTCACTGGCACGAACTAAAGGTCCCAGATAATATTCCAAATATAGGGCAAGTGCCTCAGTAACCCATCCCTGACCAGACACTATGGGTCTCATGGGTGGGTTTACTAGTGTTTTATGGATCTTGGGTAATCCATTAAGTATAGGAATTAAGGGATTATCAATCTTAAAATATTTGTATAATTCAAATTCTATGTCACCACTTGTTAATAAGTCATCTAGCATGCTATATACCATAGATACCTTTTCTACTACTATAGACATATCTATAATTTCATAAAATTTACCATCACTCAGCATATTTGTCATGCTATCCACATAGTCAACTCGGTTCATAAGGACAACTGGTCCCCCTTTATCAGCTGGCCTCACTATTAACTTCTCATCTTTCTTTAGAAGGATCATGGCGTTACGTTGTGCCTTAGTTAAGTTGTCCTTGTAGTATCTCCTATTTTTATTATTAGAGCAATTATAATGTTTATAGATGTCATTTTCAACTAGTTTCGAAAAAGTGTCCAATAGTGGATGTAATATCGGCATATATGTGCTATATGGGCGGAAAACAGAAGGCGGACAGACACTAGATATTATTAAATTCTAATTTTAATTGTACATTACGTACAAATTTCTTTACATCTATAATCATGTCCGTGATATCACCTCTACTAGATGGGACGAAACTAAGACCCTTATTAAGAAGTTGTTTTTCTTCTAAGCTAAGTTCTCTATCAGACAAATTAACAACTAACGAGTCCCCATCTTGTCCCACATCTTTTTCAGGGTGGGACCAACATGCTCGCTCTCTGGTAGTTTTCGTTTGTGTCTTCCCCTGCTCATGGATCTCTTTCTTTCCATAGACTGATGCACAGCTATGGGGAAAGGAGTATTCGGTTTATTTAAAAGTATTCCAGAATTATTACTCTGTTTTCCTTCTTACCACTACCTCTGGTGTTAGGGGTATTCCCTTATTCAATGTAACTTTTGAGTTACACACCTGAGTAACTCCTTCTCGTGTGTTTTCTATGTCATCTGTAATAACTTGAATATTCTCATTAAAATTATTTACTACTGATCCATTATTATCATGTACAGAAACAGGAGAGGCATGATTAACAATAGTAACATCAGAAATAGCATTCATATAATTCAACATTCCACTCTCAGCATTGTTAACAGAGGCCGGCTCATTTGTGTTTCTAGCAACAAAACGCGGCCAAACAAAAACCTGGTTGTTATTAAAGTCTTTAATGTCCCTATATAACTTGCTCTTTTTCTGCTCCAAAGCACGTTTCTCATATAGAGAAACATTATCCAATAGTCTCTCCATAAGAAGTTCAGCCTTACATGACTTACATTTAAGAGAAATATCCCTATACTGCTCAGTTACTTTACTTCTCAGCATATCCTCTTCTTGTTTATGAAAATCATTTAAAAGTCTCATATAATCGAAACTTAAATTGATATTCAATTGCTGCCACTTAGAGTAACTCGGGATAAAAAGTACCTGACGTAGGCATCTTAAGGACCCTTAAACCACGAGGCACCACCTTCTTTTGAATACATGCTTCGAAGTGCTGTCTTTGAAGTTGTAATTTCTTGAGCCTCAGAAAATCCATTTCTAAGGTATTCAGGTCATCCGATAGTCCTACTATATCGTCGCTTTCATGGTACTGGTCGCTCTTTTCAGAGTCGTAGTCCAGGAGTAGAAGCATGTTGTGAGATGCTTCAATATACTCTTGGAAGCGATTCCTCTTCCGGTTCGCAACGCCCTCACCTTCCGGGTTGTAAGGTAGCTCCACACATACACTAGCAGTCGCCGCCATCCTCCGTTGATGATCGAAAAATAAATGTATACAGATGCAGAGCAGTTACAGTTCAAGTAAAAGATGCACCCCGTTTATATAAAAACAACTGTCCTAAACAATCTTAATAGAATTTTATTCAGCAAAGACTGGAAAGAAAAAAGCCTGCAGTTTGCATAGGCAGCTGCTATGCACAAACAATACACATTTATATAAGAAACTAATTAGAACATAGTGAGCTGCAAGGTTAATAACAGGGTACAATACGTGGAAGGTTCTAGCTGCAACATGAAGAATGGAGACAAAGATGAGGTTCTGAATCAGTACAGCCGAGCACATAAAAATAGTGCAACAGCACAACACAGCATACACTCAGGTTTGAATGAAACTTTGTTTTGGATAACAGGAGTGTAGGGGAACCATAGGGGCTTCGTAGCCATTGTCCTGGACACAAGAAGAAATAGCTTCCTTGAGGAGGCATTATTTTAGTTTGGATTTAAAATGATTCCATACTGGATTGCTCCCTCACCGCAACTAGTTATGTGGTTCCATACAGAGGGACCCATACTGGAAAAAGCCTTTTCCCATATTCTCTGGAAGACTTTTACCTTTCATTTCATATATTCTTGTAGCTATGGAAACCGGCTTTCAATATCAAGTATCCTAATAATGACATACTACCACCAGGATTGATGAAGTCCTGCTCGTTACAAGGGATGAAAGCGCTTAACGTTCTATATTCTACTTACAGAAAATTATTAAATTACTTTCGTGGTCACAGTAGTGTTCTATGTGCAATGTTACACTGAGCATTATCCTTGGTTTTAACACCAGGATTAAAAAAGTAAAGTACAGTTGTGTACACTTACCATAAATGTAGATGTTAAGAGTGCATTCACTGTTGCAGTCATCGCATTTGGGTTATCTGCTTGCAGTAGCCCTCAGTCTGCCTGACTATCAAAGTCTTGGGTCCTGCGTCTGTTGCGGTCTCATCTTCCGTGACGTCAGGTAGTCAGGGGTATAAAGCATGCAGCCGATGCCATTACATCAGTTCTTGCCCCAGATGTCAGGTGCCCCCCCCCCCCCCAATGGGAAGCAATTTTATATATATATATATATATATATATATATATATATATATATATATATATATATATATATATATATATATATATATATAGGATTCACTTTATAACCTCGAAATGCTGAAATATCGAATTTCAGTATCTCGAGACTATAAAACCGAATACACAAAACACCGATAAACAAAAACCGCGAAACCACATAACCGAAAACACCGCACACACTACACTAAACATACAACACAACACCCACATCACAACATAAAAAAACACACATACACAACACACACACACACAAGCATGTGGGGGGCACAGCCCCCCACACCCCCCCTACTTAAATATACTAACTCCGAGATTGCACAAACACAACACAAAAGCTCACTCACACACTCCAAGGTCGCACTACAGTGGGGTTAGGAAATTACCTTTTTCCCCCACTGTAGTGCAACATATAGTTATATTTATTCTGAGGTGGAGCCCCCCACATGGGGGGTGCAGGGAGGCTTTCCCCCCTGCATAAATGCAGCACTAACTCTGTAGAATGTTATTTCTAGTTGCTTTCTAGTTTTCAATACTTTGAGATTCGATGATATGGGTTTTCCATGATTTGGTCTCGATGTTTTGAAATTCGATGATATGAAGTGGAACCATACATATATGGATTCACTTCAGAAGCTCAAATCCCCAAAATCTCGAATTTCATATAACCAAGACCAAAAGATAGAGTTTTGGAAACTCGAACTTCTGAAATGAAAACCGTAAAAAAAAAAACCTCAAAACACTGCTCGCCCCCCCTGCACCCCCACACCCCTCCTACTTAAATATACCAACTCCGAGATTGCGCTACAGTGGGGAAAAGGGAAATCTCCCATTTTGCGCTGTATGCGGAAGCGCAAAAAGGGAGATTTCCCACTTCCTGTCAACACCGCAGAAAAGATAAAAACATTACGTGCACACATACCGTACAGGAATCCTTGCCTCTGTGTGCACGTAACGTTTTAATAAAAGTAAGGTCTTATTTTTTAACACCTTACATATTCGATTTACTGAAATCTCAATCATATGGTTTCGACCATATGAAATTTCAGTAATTCGATTATGTGAAGTGTTCTATATATATATATATATATATATATATATATATATATATATATGTATATGTATATGTATATGTATGTATATAAGGCTATACCTCCAGCTATACCTCCAACAAAAAAGCAAATGCTTTTAAGTATAGTAAAGGAGAACAGACGTATAGCCAAAAGAAGTCAGGGGGCTGGAGGGAGGGTAACCAGGACTGCAACAGTGAATACACTCAAACATCTACATTTATAGTAAGTGTACAAAACAGTACTATGTTCTTAGTGTTTCACTGTTGCAGTCATCACATTTGGGTAGATTCCCAAAGCTAAGGATGGGAGGAGGAATTTAGATAACATTAGAACCAGCTATAAGGCTCTGCAAGACTGCAGTGGCAAAGCCAGCTCTGCAAGACTGCAGTGGCAAAGCCAGCTCTGAATTTAGAGAACACTGGCAAATGGTAATGCTTGGTAAAGGTATGTACAGAACTCCAGGTAGCAGCTTCTAGGATGTCTCTGGTAGGGACACCCCTGAGAAAGGCTGTAGAGGTAGATGCAGCCCTGGTTGAATGGGGTCTAGTCCCCTCTGGGGTAGGTTTTCCATGGTGCTTATAGCAGAAATTAATGCAATGGCCTATCCATTTAGAAATGGTTTACTTTGAAATAGCCTTCCCCTCTGCCCCTGCAGCAAATGCCACCAGCAGTTGTTCAGATTTCCTTTGAGGTTTAGTCCTGTCCAAGTAAAATCTAACTTGTCTGTGCACATCTAAGGAGTGCAGTCTTCGTTCCCCTTTGTTCTGTGGATTAGAAAAGAAGGTCGGAAAATGAATGGATTAAGAGCCACACTGGATACACCTTGGGCATGAAGGAGGGATTGGTCCTGAGGGACACTGTCTGCATGAAAGATTATGAAAAGCTCCACTGCCATAAGGGCCTGTAATTCAGATACTCTTCTTGCTGAAGTGATAGCTAAAAGGAAAGCTGTTTTCCAAGAAAGGAACTTTAACTCTGCACTTGCAGCTGGCTCAAAAGGAGGCAGAGTGAGTTTTTCCAATACAAAGTTAAAGTCCCAGGCCGGAGTTGGGGCTCTCCTGGGTGGTCTTGAGTTTTTGTCCCCTCTGAGGAACTGCTTGAATGTTGTAATGAGCTGAAACGGCTGAGGCGTGAACTTTGATGGATGAAAAGTAAAGGCCCTTGTGAAGCATCTCAGTTAAGTATTGAAGAATCTGAGGTAAATTGGGCACTGCTGTGGCCATCCCTTGAGTTTTGTTGAAGGCACAGAATCTTTTCCATTTTTCAGCATAAGATGTTCTAGTACTAGACATCCTTGCCTCCAAAATGACATCCAACACTTGTTTACTGAGGGATGGTAATGGAGAGATTAGGTAATTAGCCAGGTTCAGGGTTTGAAGCTGGGGTGCAGAATCTGGCTCTCCTGCTGTGCCAACAGGGTAGGGGGTCTGAGGCAGGTGCCATGGGGCTACCTAGGACACACTGCAGAAGAGTGGGTACCAGTGTTGATGTGGCCAGTCTGGTGCAATCAGTATCATCCTTGGTTTGTCCTGTTTGATCTTTAGTAGTACTTTGGAGAGGAGAGGCAGAGGAGGAAAGGCATAATCTGATAGATTTTTCCAGCTGAAGGACAGAGCATCCACTTTCCAAGCTTGGTTGTGGGGAGTCCTCGTGCAGAATTTGTCCAATTGGTAGTTCTGGGGGGAGGCAAAAGTACAGTTTTGTACCTACCATAAATGTAGATGTTAAAA
>NC_056750.1:869101392-869129188 GCF_019279795.1 Protopterus annectens | reverse complement strand
CTTTCTCCCCTCCCCAAAGGAGAGATATCTATACCAAGCGATTGCAGCCCCCAAACATCTCCAGCCCAAGTGAGAACTGCTCTCTCCAAAGCAAAAAACACAGCATCCATGGGACCTGATGGTGTCCCCGGCTGTGTGCTCCATGAACTCAATGATTAATTAAACCCACAGCTAGGACAGCTGTTTAATCAAAGTCTTACCTCTGGATACGCACCCAGGGGTGGCGCACTGCAACTGTGGTACCACTTCACAAAGGCGGTGCCTCCACCGACCCTGGAAATTACCGGCCCATTAGCTTGACAAGCCTTATCTGCAAAGCCATGGAGAGGATCATAATGGACCTCATAAATAAAGACATAGGGAATTTGCAGACTTTGGATCCAACCCAGTTTGGCTTTGTCAAAGGCAGATCATGCCTTTTAAACTTGGTTGACTTTTTGAAACAGTCACCAAAGCCATTGATGAGGAAAGGCAGTCCATACAGCCTACCTCGATCTGGCTAAGGCCTTCGATACAATACCCCACTCGGGTATCATTGAAAAACTCATCAGCAAATGTCAACCCATACATCACAAGATGGGTTGCAAACTGGCTGAGTGACAGAACCCACAGGGTTAGAGTTGCTGGCGCCATGTCAGACTCAAAGCCTGTCACAAGTGGTGTCCCACAGGGCTCAGTCCTGGGCCCACTCTTGTTTGGCATCTACTTTTCCGAAGTACAAGCAAACACAGGAGGGTTATGGCTGACAAAGTTTGCAGATGACTGCAAACTGGGCCATAGTAGAAAACACATCTGACACAGATATCCTTCAGAAGGGTCTCACAGAAATGGATAACTGGTGCCAGAGCCACGGCCTAAAGTTAAATGCCAAAAATGCATAGTCATACCCTTCGGGAAAAACAAGGTTACCCCTAGCTACCAAATAGGTGGCAATCCACTGAGCACAGAAGAAGTTATCAGGGACCTGGGGACCCAGGTTGATAGTAGTCTGTCATTCGACACCCATGTAGCTAAAGTAGTTAGGAAGACCTTCTACATTGCCCACCTTATCATGAAGGGATACTCATCTAGATCAAGGGAGGTCATAGTCTCCCTTTACTCATCACTCATCAGACCAATGATTGAGTACAATGCCCCATTCGGAATGTATCTGACCCGACACTTGCAGCAGCTGGAGAGGCCACAAAAGTTCCTCACCAAAAGGATAAAGGGTCTCAAAAATCTGTCCTATGCTGCCCAACTGAAAGAACTCCAGCTCTATTCAGTTGCTTACCGCTTGCTCAGAGGTGACCTTTGCCTAACATACAAGGCCATGTCAAACCCAGATTTGATGAATATGCTTCACCTCAAAAAATCTAGATCCATCAGAGCCACAAGGGCGGGAGACTTAAACCTTGACACTGCTATTAGTAGGACGTGCTGGAGGGATAGATTCATCACCCAAAGACTCCCTATGCTGTGGAACAAAATCCCGGTACATGTGAGGCAGAGCACCTCGCTGGCCTTGTTCAAGAGAAATCTTGACCAATGGATGGGAGATCGCAGATATACCCCAGGGATTACCTCAGTGTCACTGCTCGACAGAGGCACAGCAAAATAATGGGTATAGTTCCCCATACTAAAGGGGTGGCGTAAGCCACAAAACGATGGGCTAGGCTTGTAAATGCCCTCGGGCAGATAGCCTAGTATGAACCTATGAACCTATGAACTTATAATTGATATTTTACTCTTGCAGCTTTGGTTTTTCAGTACTATTTCATAGTTGTAAGTGATATTTTACTCTTGCAGCTTTGGTTTTTCAGTATTATTTCATAGTTGTAAGTGATATGTTACTTTTGCAGCTTTGGTTTTTCAGTACTATTTCATAGTTGTAATAGATATTTCACTCTTGCAGCTTTGGTTTTTCAGTACTATTTCATAGTTGTAAGTGATATTTTACTCTTGCAGCTTTGGTTTTACAGTATTATTTCATAGTTGTAAGTGATATTGTACTCTTGCAGCTTTGGTTTTTCACTACTATTTCATAGTTGTAATTGATATTTCACTCTTGCAGCTTTGGTGTGTCAGTACAATTTCATAGTTGTAATTGATATTTTACTCTTGCAGCTTTGGTTATTCAGTACTATTTCATAGTTGTAAGTGATATTTTACTCTTGCAGCTTTGGTTATTCAGTACTATTTCATAGTTGTAAGTGATATTTTACTCTTGCAGCTTTGGCTTTTCAGTACAATTTATAGTTGTAATTGATATTATACTCTTGCAGCTTCGGTTTTTCAGTACTATTTCGTAGTTGTAATTCATTTTTTACTCTTGCAGCTTTGGTTTTTCAGTACTATTTCATAGTTGTAAGTGATATTTTACTCTTGCAGCTTTGGTTTTTCAGTACTATTTCATAGTTGTAATTGATATTTTACTCTTGCAGCTTTGGGTTTCGGTACTATTTCATAGTTGTAATTGATGTTTTACTCTCGCAGCTTTGGTTTTCAGTACTATTTCATAGTTGTAATTGATATTTTACTCTTGCAGCTTTGGTTTTTCAGTACTATTTCATAGTTGTAATTGATATTTTACTCTTGCAGCTTTGGTTTTTCAGTACTATTTCATAGTTGTAAGTGATATTTTACTCTTGCAGCTTTGGTTTTCAGTACTATTTCATAGTTGTAATTGATATTTTACTCTTGCAGCTTTGGTTTTCAGTACTATTTCATAGTTGTAAGTGATATTTTACTCTTGCAGCTTTGGTTTTCAGTACTATTTCATAGTTGTAATTGATATTTTACTCTTGCAGCTTTGGTTTTCAGTACTATTTCATAGTTGTAATTGATATTTTACTCTAGCAGCTTTGGTTTTCAGTACTATTTCATAGTTGTAATTGATATTTTACTCTTGCAGCGTTGGTTTTTCAGTACTATTTCATAGTTGTAATTGATATTGTACTCTTGCAGCTTTGGGTTTTCAGTACTATTTCATAGTTGTAATTGATATTTTACTCTTGCAGCTTTGGGTTTCGGTACTATTTAATAGTTGTAATTGATATTTTACTCTTGCAGCTTTTGATTTTCAGTACTATTTCATAGTTGTAATTGATATTTTACTCTTGCAGCTTTGGTTTTTCAGTACTATTTCATAGTTGTAAGTGATATTTTACTCTTGCAGCTTTGGTTTTTCAGTACTATTTCATAGTTGTAATTGATATTTTACTCTTGCAGCTTTGGTTTTCAGTACTATTTCATAGTTGTAATTGATATTTTACTCTTGCAGCTTTGGTTTTCAGTACTATTTCATAGTTGTAATTGATATTTTACTCTTGCAGCTTTGGTTTTCAGTACTATTTCATAGTTCTAATTGATATTTTACTCTTACAGCTTTGTTTTTTCACTACTATTTCATAGTTGTAATTGATATGTTACTCTCGCAGCTTTGGTTTTTCAGTACTATTTCATAGTTGTAATTGATATTTTACTCTTGCAGCTTTGGTTTTTCAGTACTATTTCATAGTTGTAAGTGATATTTTACTCTTGCAGCTTTGGTTTTCAGTACTGCTTCATAGTTGTAAGTGATATTTTTCTCTTTCAGCTTTGGTTTTCACTACTATTTCATAGTTGTAATTGATATTTTACTCTTGCAGCTTTGGTTTTTCAGTACTATTTCATAGTTGTAATTGATATTTTACTCTTGCAGCTTTGGTTTTTCAGTACTATTTCATAGTTGTAATTGATATTTTACTCTTGCAGCTTTGGTCTTTCAGTACTATTTCATAGTTGTAAGTGATACTTTACCCTTGCAGCTTTGGTTTTCAGTACTATTTCATAATTGTAAGTGATATTTTACTCTTGCAGCTTTGGTTTTCACTACTATTTCATAGTTGTAAGTGATATTTTTCTCTTGCAGCTTTGGTTTTCAGTACTATTTCATACTTGTACGTGATATTGTACTCTTGCAGCTTTGGTTTTTCAGTACTATTTCATAGTTGTAAGTGATATTTTACTCTTGCAGCTTTGGTTTTTCAGTACTATTTCATAGTTCTAATTGATATTTTACTTTTGTAGCTTTGGTTTTTCAGTACTATTTCATAGTTGTAATTGATATTTTACTCTTGCAGCTTTGGTCTTTCAGTACTATTTCATAGTTGTAATTGATATTTTACTCTTGCAGCTTTGGGTTTCGGTACTATTTCATAGTTGTAATTGATGTTTTACTCTTGCAGCTTTGGTTTTTCAGTACTATTTCTTAGTTGTAATTGATATTTTACTCTTGCAGCTTTGGTTTTCAGTACTATTTCATAGTTGTAAGTGATATTTTACTCTTGCAGCTTTGGTTTTTCAGTACTATTTCATAGTTGTAATTGATATTTTACTCTTGCAGCTTTGGTTTTCAGTACTATTTCATAGTTGTAATTGATATTTTACTCTTGCAGCTTTGGTTTTCAGTACTATTTCATAGTTGTAATTGATATTTTACTCTTGCTGCTTTGTTTTTTGGTACTATTTCATAGTTGTAATTGATATTTTACTGTTGCAGCTTTGCTTTTCAGTACTATTTCATAGTTGTAAGTGATATTTTACTCTTGCAGCTTTGGTTTTTCAGTACTATTTCATAGTTGTAATTGATATTTTACTCTTGCAGCTTTGGGTTTCGGTACTATTTTATAGTTGTAATTGATATTTTACTCTTGCAGCTTTGGTTTTTCAGTACTATTTCATAGTTGTAATTGATATTTTACTCTTGCAGCTTTGGTTTTTCAGTACTATTTCATAGTTGTAAGTGATATTTTACTCTTGCAGCTTTGGTTTTTCAGTACTATTTCATAGTTGTAAGTGATATTTTACTCTTGCAGCTTTGGTTTTCAGTACTATTTCATAGTTGTAATTGATATTTTACTCTTGCAGCTTTGGTTTTTCAGTACTATTTCATAGTTGTAATTGATATTTTACTCTTGCAGCTTTGGTTTTTCAGTACTATTTCATAGTTGTAAGTGATATTTTACTCTTGCAGCTTGGTTTTTCAGTACTATTTCATAGTTGTAATTGATATTTTATTCTTGCAGCTTTGGTTTTCGGTACTATTTCATAGTTGTAATTGATATTTTACTCTTGCAGCTTTGGTTTTCAGTACTATTTCATAGTTGTAATTGATATTTTACTCTTGCAGCTTTGGGTTTCGGTACTATTTCATAGTTGTAAGTGATATTTTACTCTTGCAGCTTTGGTTTTTCAGTACTATTTCATAGTTGTAATTGATATTTTACTCTTGCAGCTTTGGTTTTTCAGTACTATTTCATAGTTGTGATATTTTACTCTTGCAGCTTTGGTTTTTCAGTACTATTTCATAGTTGTAATTGATATTTTACTCTTGCAGCTTTGGTTTTTCAGTACTATTTCATAGTTGTAATTGATATGTTACTCTTGCAGCTTTGGTTTTTCAGTACTATTTTATAGTTGTAAGTGATATTGTACTCTTGCAGCTTTGGTTTTTCAGTACTATTTCATAGTTGTAAGTGATATTGTACTCTTGCAGCTTTGGGTTTTCAGTACTATTTCTTAGTTGTAATTGATATTTTACTCTTGCAGCTTTGGTTTTTCAGTACTATTTCATAGTTGTAAGTGATATTTTACTCTTGCAGCTTTGGTTTTTCAGTACTATTTCATAGTTGTAATTGATATTTTACTCTTGCAGCTTTGGTTATTCAGTACTATTTCATAGTTGTAAGTGATATTTTACTCTTGCAGCTTTGGTTTTTCAGTACTATTTCATAGTTGTAATTGATATGTTACTCTTGCAGCTTTGGTTTTTCAGTACTATTTCATAGTTGTAAGTGATATTTTACTCTTGCAGCTTTGGTTTTTCAGTACTATTTCTTAGTTGTAATTGATATTTTACTCTTGCAGCTTTGGTTTTCAGTACTATTTCATAGTTGTAATTGATATTTTACTCTTGCAGCTTTGGTTTTCAGTACTATTTCATAGTTGTAATTGATATTTTACTCTTGCAGCTTTGGTTTTCAGTACTATTTCATAGTTGTAATTGATATTTTACTCTTGCAGCTTTGGGTTTCAGTACTATTTCATAGTTGTAATTGATATTTTACTCTTGCAGCTTTGGTTTTTCAGTACTATTTCATAGTTGTAAGTGATATTTTACTCTTGCAGCTTTGGTTTATCAGTACTATTTCATAGTTGTAATTGATATTTTACTCTTGCAGCTTTGGTTTTTCAGTACTATTTCATAGTTGTAAGTGATATTTTACTCTTGCAGCTTTGGTTTTTCAGTACTATTTCATAGTTGTAATTGATATTTTACTCTTGCAGCTTTGGTTTCTCAGTACTATTTCATAGTTGTAATTGATATTTTACTCTTGCAGCGTTGGTTTTCAGTACTATTTCATAGTTGTAATTGATATTTTACTCTTGCAGCTTTGGTTTTCAGTACTATTTCATAGTTGTAATTGATATTTTACTCTTGCAGCTTTGGTTTTCAGTACTATTTCATAGTTGTAAGTGATATTTTACTCTTGCAGCTTTGGTTTTCAGTACTATTTCATAGTTGTAATTGATATTTTACTCTTGCAGCTTTGGTTTTCAGTACTATTTCATAGTTGTAAGTGATATTTTACTCTTGCAGCTTTGGTTTTCAGTACTATTTCATAGTTGTAATTGATATTTTACTCTTGCAGCTTTGGTTTTCAGTACTATTTCATAGTTGTAATTGATATTTTACTCTTGCAGCTTTGGTTTTCAGTACTATTTCATAGTTGTAATTGATATTTTACTCTTGCAGCTTTGGTTTTCAGTACTATTTCATAGTTGTAAGTGATATTTTACTCTTGCAGCTTTGGTTTTCAGTACTATTTCATAGTTGTAATTGATATTTTACTCTTGCAGCTTTGGTTTTCAGTACTATTTCATAGTTGTAAGTGATATTTTACTCTTGCAGCTTTGGTTTTTCAGTACTATTTCATAGTTGTAATTGATATTTTACTCTTGCAGCTTTGGTTTTCAGTACTATTTCATAGTTGTAATTGATATTTTACTCTTGCAGCTTTGGTTTTCAGTACTATTTCATAGTTGTAATTGATATTTTACTCTTGCAGCTTTGGTTTTCAGTACTATTTCATAGTTGTAATTGATATTTTACTCTTGCAGCTTTGGTTTTCAGTACTATTTCATAGTTGTAATTGATATTTTACTCTTGCAGCTTTGGTTTTCAGTACTATTTCATAGTTGTAAGTGATATTTTACTCTTGCAGCTTTGGTTTTCAGTACTATTTCATAGTTGTAATTGATATTTTACTCTTGCAGCTTTGGTTTTCACTACTATTTCATAGTTGTAATTGATATGTTACTCTTGCAGCTTCGGTTTTTCAGTACTATTTCATAGTTGTAAGTGATATTTTACTCTTGCTGCTTTGCTTTTTGGTACTATTTCATAGTTGTAATTGATATTTTACTCTTGCAGCTTTGGGTTTCGGTACTATTTCATAGTTGTAATTTATGTTTTACTCTTGCAGCTTTGGTTTTTCAGTACTATTTCATAGTTGTAATTGATATTTTACTCTTGCAGCTTTGGTTTTTCAGTACTATTTCATAGTTGTAAGTGATATTTTACTCTTGCAGCTTTGGTTTTTCAGTACTATTTCATAGTTGTAATTGATATTTTACTCTTGCAGCTTTGGTGTTTCAGTACAATTTCATAGTTCTAATTGATATTTTACTCTTACAGCTTTGTTTTTTCACTACTATTTCATAGTTGTAATTGATATTTTACTCTTGCAGCTTTGGTTTTTCAGTACTATTTCATAGTTGTAAGTGATATTTTACTCTTGCAGCTTTGGTTTTCAGTACTATTTCATAGTTGTAAGTGATATTTTACTCTTGCAGCTTTGGTTTTTCAGTACTATTTCATAGTTGTAATTGATATTTTACTCTTGCAGCTTTGGTTTTTCAGTACTATTTCATAGTTGTAAGTGATATTTTACTCTTGCAGCTTTGGTTTTCAGTACTATTTCATAGTTGTAATTGATATTTTACTCTTGCAGCTTTGGTTTTCAGTACTATTTCATAGTTGTAATTGATATTTTACTCTTGCAGCTTTGGTTTTCAGTACTATTTCATAGTTGTAATTGATATTTTACTCTTGCAGCTTTGGTTTTCAGTACTATTTCATAGTTGTAAGTGATATTTTACTCTTGCAGCTTTGGTTTTCAGTACTATTTCATAGTTGTAATTGATATTTTACTCTTGCAGCTTTGGTTTTCAGTACTATTTCATAGTTGTAATTGATATTTTACTCTTGCAGCTTTGGTTTTCAGTACTATTTCATAGTTGTAATTGATATTTTACTCTTGCAGCTTTGGTTTTCAGTACTATTTCATAGTTGTAATTGATATTTTACTCTTGCAGCTTTGGTTTTCAGTACTATTTCATAGTTGTAATTGATATTTTACTCTTGCAGCTTTGGTTTTCAGTACTATTTCATAGTTGTAATTGATATTTTACTCTTGCAGCTTTGGTTTTCAGTACTATTTCATAGTTGTAATTGATATTTTACTCTTGCAGCTTTGGTTTTTCAGTACTATTTCATAGTTGTAATTGATATTTTACTCTTGCAGCTTTGGTGTTTCAGTACAATTTCATAGTTCTAATTGATATTTTACTCTTACAGCTTTGTTTTTTCACTACTATTTCATAGTTGTAATTGATATGTTACTCTTGCAGCTTCGGTTTTTCAGTACTATTTCATAGTTGTAAGTGATATTTTACTCTTGCTGCTTTGCTTTTTGGTACTATTTCATAGTTGTAATTGATATTTTACTCTTGCAGCTTTGGTTTTTCAGTACTATTTCATAGTTGTAATTGATATTTTACTCTTGCAGCTTTGGTTTTTCAGTACTATTTCATAGTTGTAAGTGATATTTTACTCTTGCAGCTTTGTTTTTTGGTACTATTTCATAGTTGTAATTGATATTTTACTCTTGCAGCTTTGGGTTTCGGTACTATTTCATAGTTGTAATTGATATTTTACTCTTGCAGCTTTGGTTTTCAGTACTATTTCATAGTTGTAATTGATATTTTACTCTTGCAGCTTTGGTTTTCAGTACTATTTCATAGTTGTAATTGATATTTTACTCTTGCAGCTTTGGTTTTCAGTACTATTTCATAGTTGTAATTGATATTTTACTCTTGCAGCTTTGGTTTTCAGTACTATTTCATAGTTGTAATTGATATTTTACTCTTGCAGCTTTGGTTTTCAGTACTATTTCATAGTTGTAATTGATATTTTACTCTTGCAGCTTTGGTTTTCAGTACTATTTCATAGTTGTAATTGATATTTTACTCTTGCAGCTTTGGTTTTCAGTACTATTTCATAGTTGTAATTGATATTTTACTCTTGCAGCTTTGGTTTTCAGTACTATTTCATAGTTGTAATTGATATTTTACTCTTGCAGCTTTGGTTTTCAGTACTATTTCATAGTTGTAATTGATATTTTACTCTTGCAGCTTTGGTTTTCAGTACTATTTCATAGTTGTAATTGATATTTTACTCTTGCAGCTTTGGTTTTCAGTACTATTTCATAGTTGTAATTGATATTTTACTCTTGCAGCTTTGGTTTTCAGTACTATTTCATAGTTGTAATTGATATTTTACTCTTGCAGCTTTGGTTTTCAGTACTATTTCATAGTTGTAATTGATATTTTACTCTTGCAGCTTTGGTTTTCAGTACTATTTCATAGTTGTAATTGATATTTTACTCTTGCAGCTTTGGTTTTCAGTACTATTTCATAGTTGTAATTGATATTTTACTCTTGCAGCTTTGGTTTTCAGTACTATTTCATAGTTGTAATTGATATTTTACTCTTGCAGCTTTGGTTTTCAGTACTATTTCATAGTTGTAATTGATATTTTACTCTTGCAGCTTTGGTTTTCAGTACTATTTCATAGTTGTAATTGATATTTTACTCTTGCAGCTTTGGTTTTCAGTACTATTTCATAGTTGTAATTGATATTTTACTCTTGCAGCTTTGGTTTTCAGTACTATTTCATAGTTGTAATTGATATTTTACTCTTGCAGCTTTGGTTTTCAGTACTATTTCATAGTTGTAATTGATATTTTACTCTTGCAGCTTTGGTTTTCAGTACTATTTCATAGTTGTAATTGATATTTTACTCTTGCAGCTTTGGTTTTCAGTACTATTTCATAGTTGTAATTGATATTTTACTCTTGCAGCTTTGGTTTTCAGTACTATTTCATAGTTGTAATTGATATTTTACTCTTGCAGCTTTGGTTTTCAGTACTATTTCATAGTTGTAATTGATATTTTACTCTTGCAGCTTTGGTTTTCAGTACTATTTCATAGTTGTAATTGATATTTTACTCTTGCAGCTTTGGTTTTCAGTACTATTTCATAGTTGTAATTGATATTTTACTCTTGCAGCTTTGGTTTTCAGTACTATTTCATAGTTGTAATTGATATTTTACTCTTGCAGCTTTGGTTTTCAGTACTATTTCATAGTTGTAATTGAAATTCTACTCTTGCAGCTTTGGTTTTCAGCTTTGGTTTTCAGTACTATTTCATAGTTGTAATTGATATTTTACTCTTGCAGCTTTGGTTTTCAGTACTATTTCATAGTTGTAATTGATATTTTACTCTTGCAGCTTTGGTTTTCAGTACTATTTCATAGTTGTAATTGATATTTTACTCTTGCAGCTTTGGTTTTCAGTACTATTTCATAGTTGTAATTGATATTTTACTCTTGCAGCTTTGGTTTTCAGTACTATTTCATAGTTGTAATTGATATTTTACTCTTGCAGCTTTGGTTTTCAGTACTATTTCATAGTTGTAATTGATATTTTACTCTTGCAGCTTTGGTTTTCAGTACTATTTCATAGTTGTAATTGATATTTTACTTTTGCAGCTTTGGTTTTCAGTACTATTTCATAGTTGTAAGTGATATTTTACTCTTGCAGCTTTGGTTTTTCAGTACTATTTCATAGTTGTAATTGATATTTTACTCTTGCAGCTTTGGTTTTTCAGTACTATTTCATAGTTGTAATTGATATTTTACTCTTGCAGCTTTGGTTTTTCAGTACTATTTCATAGTTGTAATTGATATTTTACTCTTGCAGCTTTGGTTTTCACTACTATTTCATAGTTGTAATTGATATTTTACTCTAGCAGCTTTGGTTTTCAGTACTATTTCATAGTTGTAATTGATATTTTACTCTTGCAGCTTTGGTTTTCAGTACTATTTCATAGTTGTAAGTGATATTTTACTCTTGCAGCTTTGGTTTTTCAGTACTATTTCATAGTTGTAATTGATATTTTACTCTTGCAGCTTTGGTTTTTCAGTACTATTTCATAGTTGTAATTGATATTTTACTCTTGCACCGTTGGTTTTTCAGTACTATTTCATAGTTGTAATTGATATTTTACTCTTGCAGCTTTGGTTTTTCAGTACTATTTCATAGTTGTAATTGATATTTTACTCTTGCAGCGTTGGTTTTCAGTACTATTTCATAGTTGTAATTGATATTTTACTCTTGCAGCTTTGGTTTTCAGTACTATTTCATAGTTGTAATTGATATTTTACTCTTGCAGCTTTGGTTTTCAGTACTATTTCATAGTTGTAATTGATATTTTACTCTTGCAGCTTTGGTTTTCAGTACTATTTCATAGTTGTAATTGATATTTTACTCTTGCAGCTTTGGTTTTCAGTACTATTTCATAGTTGTAATTGATATTTTACTCTTGCAGCTTTGGTTTTCAGTACTATTTCATAGTTGTAATTGATATTTTACTCTTGCAGCTTTGGTTTTCAGTACTATTTCATAGTTGTAATTGATATTTTACTCTTGCAGCTTTGGTTTTCAGTACTATTTCATAGTTGTAATTGATATTTTACTCTTGCAGCTTTGGTTTTCAGTACTATTTCATAGTTGTAATTGATATTTTACTCTTGCAGCTTTGGTTTTCAGTACTATTTCATAGTTGTAATTGATATTTTACTCTTGCAGCTTTGGTTTTCAGTACTATTTCATAGTTGTAATTGATATTTTACTCTTGCAGCTTTGGTTTTCAGTACTATTTCATAGTTGTAAGTGATATTTTACTCTTGCAGCTTTGGTTTTCAGTACTATTTCATAGTTGTAATTGATATTTTACTCTTGCAGCTTTGGTTTTCAGTACTATTTCATAGTTGTAATTGATATTTTACTCTTGCAGCTTTGGTTTTCAGTACTATTTCATAGTTGTAATTGATATTTTACTCTTGCAGCTTTGGTTTTTCAGTACTATTTCATAGTTGTAATTGATATTTTACTCTTGCAGCTTTGGTTTTTCAGTACTATTTCATAGTTGTAATTGATATTTTACTCTTGCAGCTTTGGTTTTTCAGTACTATTTCATAGTTGTAATTGATATTTTACTCTTGCAGCGTTGGTTTTCGGTACTATTTCATAGTTGTATTTGATATTTTACTCTTGCAGCTTTGGGTTTTCAGTACTATTTCATAGTTGTAATTGATATTTTACTCTTGCAGCTTTGGTTTTTCAGTACTATTTCATAGTTGTAAGTGATATTTTACTCTTGCAGCTTTGGTTTTCAGTACTATTTCATAGTTGTAATTGATATTTTACTCTTGCAGCTTTGGGTTTCGGTACTATTTTATAGTTGTAATTGATATTTTACTCTTGCAGCTTTGGTTTTTCAGTACTATTTCATAGTTGTAATTGATATTTTACTCTTGCAGCTTTGGTTTTTCAGTACTATTTCATAGTTGTAAGTGATATTTTACTCTTGCAGCTTTGGTTTTCAGTACTATTTCATAGTTGTAATTGATATTTTACTCTTGCAGCTTTGGTTTTCAGTACTATTTCATAGTTGTAATTGATATTTTACTCTTGCAGCTTTGGTTTTCAGTACTATTTCATAGTTGTAATTGATATTTTACTCTTGCAGCTTTGGTTTTCAGTACTATTTCATATTTGTAAGTGATATTTTACTCTTGCAGCTTTGGTTTTCAGTACTATTTCATAGTTGTAATTGATATTTTACTCTTGCAGCTTTGGTTTTCAGTACTATTTCATAGTTGTAAGTGATATTTTACTCTTGCAGCTTTGGTTTTCAGTACTATTTCATAGTTGTAATTGATATTTTACTCTTGCAGCTTTGGTTTTCAGTACTATTTCATAGTTGTAATTGATATTTTACTCTTGCAGCTTTGGTTTTCAGTACTATTTCATAGTTGTAATTGATATTTTACTCTTGCAGCTTTGGTTTTCAGTACTATTTCATAGTTGTAATTGATATTTTACTCTTGCAGCTTTGGTTTTCAGTACTATTTCATAGTTGTAATTGATATTTTACTCTTGCAGCTTTGGTTTTCAGTACTATTTCATAGTTGTAATTGATATTTTACTCTTGCAGCTTTGGTTTTCAGTACTATTTCATAGTTGTAAGTGATATTTTACTCTTGCAGCTTTGGTTTTCAGTACTATTTCATAGTTGTAATTGATATTTTACTCTTGCAGCTTTGGTTTTCAGTACTATTTCATAGTTGTAAGTGATATTTTACTCTTGCAGCTTTGGTTTTCAGTACTATTTCATAGTTGTAATTGATATTTTACTCTTGCAGCTTTGGTTTTCAGTACTATTTCATAGTTGTAATTGATATTTTACTCTTGCAGCTTTGGTTTTCAGTACTATTTCATAGTTGTAATTGATATTTTACTCTTGCAGCTTTGGTTTTTCAGTACTATTTCATAGTTGTAATTGATATTTTACTCTTGCAGCTTTGGTTTTCAGTACTATTTCATAGTTGTAAGTGATATTTTACTCTTGCAGCTTTGGTTTTCACTACTATTTCATAGTTGTAATTGATATTTTACTCTTGCAGCTTTGGTTTTTCAGTACTATTTCATAGTTGTAATTGATATTTTACTCTTGCAGCTTTGGTTTTTCAGTACTATTTCATAGTTGTAAGTGATATTGTACTCTTGCAGCTTTGGTTTTTCAGTACTATTTCATAGTTGTAATTGATACTCGTGCAGCTTTGGTGTTTCAGTACAATTTCATAGTTGTAATTGATATTTTACTCTTGCAGCTTTGGTTTTTCTCTACTATTTCATAGTTGTAAGTGATATTTTACTCTTGCAGCTTTGGTTTTTCAGTACTATTTCATAGTTGTAAGTGATATTTTACTCTTGCAGCTTTGGTTTTTCAGTACTATTTCATAGTTGTAATTGATATTTTACTCTTGTAGCTTTGGTTTTTCAGTACCATTTCATAGTTGTAATTGATATTTTACAATTGCAGCTTTGGTTTTTCAGTACTATTTCATAGTTGTAATTGATGTTTTACTCTTGCAGCTTTGGTTTTTCAGTACTATTTCATAGTTGTAATTGATATTTTACTCTTGCAGCTTTGGTTTTTCAGTACTATTTCATAGTTGTAATTGATATTTTACTCTTGCAGCTTTGGGTTTCGGTACTATTTCATAGTTGTAATTGATATTTTACTCTTGCAGCTTTGGTTTTCAGTACTATTTCATAGTTGTAATTGATATTTTACTCTTGCAGCTTTGGTTTTTCAGTACTATTTCATAGTTGTAATTGATATTTTACTCTTGCAGCTTTGGTTTTTCAGTACTATTTCATAGTTGTAAGTGATATTTTACTCTTGCAGCTTTGGTTTTTCAGTACTATTTCATAGTTGTAATTGATATTGTACTCTTGCAGCTTTGGGTTTTCAGTACTATTTCATAGTTGTAATTGATATTTTACTCTTGCAGCTTTGGTTTTTCAGTACTATTTCATAGTTGTAAGTGATATTTTACTCTTGCAGCTTTGGTTTTTCAGTACTATTTCATAGTTGTAATTGATATTTTACTCTTGCAGCTTTGGTTTTCAGTACTATTTCATAGTTGTAAGTGATATTTTACTCTTGCAGCTTTGGTTTTCACTACTATTTCATAGTTGTAATTGATATTTTACTCTTGCAGCTTTGGGTTTCGGTACTATTTTATAGTTGTAAGTGATATTTTACTCTTGCAGCTTGGTTTTTCAGTACTATTTCATAGTTGTAATTGATATTTTATTCTTGCAGCTTTGGTTTTTCGGTACTATTTCATAGCTGTAAGTGATATTTTACTGTTGCAGCTTTGGTTTATCAGTACTATTTCATAGTTGTAATTGATATTTTACTCTTGCAGCTTTGGTTTTTCAGTACTATTTCATAGTTGTAATTGATATTTTACTCTTGCAGCTTTGGTTTTTCAGTACTATTTCATAGTTGTAATTGATATTTTACTCTTGCAGCTTTGGTTTTCAGTACTATTTCATAGTTGTAATTGATATTTTACTCTTGCAGCTTTGGTTTTTCAGTACTATTTCATAGTTGTAAGTGATATTTTACTCTTGCAGCTTTGGTTTTTCAGTACTATTTCATAGTTGTAATTGATATTTTACTCTTGCAGCTTTGGTTTTTCGGTACTATTTCATAGTTGTAATTGATATTTTACTCTTGCAGCTTTGGTTTTCAGTACTATTTCATAGTTGTAATTGATATTTTACTCTTGCAGCTTTGGTTTTCAGTACTATTTCATAGTTGTAATTGATATTTTACTCTTGCAGCTTTGGTTTTCAGTACTATTTCATAGTTGTAATTGATATTTTACTCTTGCAGCTTTGCTTTTTCAGTACTATTTCGTAGCTGTAATTGATATTTTACTCTTGCAGCTTTGGTTTTTCAGTACTACTTCATAGTTGTAATTGATATTTTACTCTTGCAGCTTTGGTTTTTCAGTACTATTTCTTAGTTGTAAGTGATATTTTACTCTTGCAGCTTTGGTTTTTCAGTACTATTTCATAGTTGTAATTGATATTTTACTCTTGCAGCTTTGGTTTTTCAGTACTATTTCATAGTTGTAATTGATATTTTACTCTTGCAGCTTTGGTTTTTCAGTACTATTTCATAGTTGTAATTGATATTTTACTCTTGCAGCTTTGGTTTTTCGGTACTATTTCATAGTCGTAAGTGATATTTTACTCTTGCAGCTTTGGTTTATCAGTTCTATTTCATAGTTGTAATTGATATTTTACTTTTGCAGCTTTGGTTTTTCAGTACTATTTCATAGTTGTAATTGATATTTTACTCTTGCAGCTTTGGTTTTTCAGTACTATTTCATAGTTGTAAGTGATATTTTACTCTTGCAGCTTTGGTTTTTCAGTACTATTTCATAGTTGTTATTGATATTTTACTCTTGCAGCTTTGGTTTTTCAGTACTATTTCATAATTGTAATTGATATTTTACTCTTGCAGCTTTGGTTTTCAGTACTATTTCATAGTTGTAATTGATATTTTACTCTTGCAGCTTTGGTTTTCAGTACTATTTCATAGTTGTAATTGATATTTTACTCTTGCAGCTTTGGTTTTCAGTACTGTTTCATAGTTGTAATTGATATTTTACTCTTGCAGCTTTGGTTTTTCAGTACTATTTCATAGTTGTAATTGATATTTTACTCTTGCAGCTTTGGTTTTTCAGTACTATTTCATAGTTGTAATTGATATTTTACTCTTGCAGCTTTGGTTTTCAGTACTATTTCATAGTTGTAAGTGATATTTTACTCTTGCAGCTTTGGTTTTTCAGTACTATTTCATAGTTGTAATTGATATTTTACTCTTGCAGCTTTGGTTTTTCAGTACTATTTCATAGTTGTAATTGATATTTTACTCTTGCAGCTTTGGTTTCTCAGTACTATTTCATAGTTGTAATTGATATTTTACTCTTGCAGCTTTGGTTTTTCAGTACTATTTCATAGTTGTAAGTGATATTTTACTCTTGCAGCTTTGGTTTTCACTACTATTTCATAGTTGTAATTGATATTTTACTCTTGCAGCTTTGGGTTTCGGTACTATTTCATAGTTGTAATTTATGTTTTACTCTTGCAGCTTTGGTTTTTCAGTACTATTTCATAGTTGTAATTGATATTTTACTCTTGCAGCTTTGGTTTTTCAGTACTATTTCATAGTTGTAAGTGATATTTTACTCTTGCAGCTTTGGTTTTTCAGTACTATTTCATAGTTGTAATTGATATTTTACTCTTGCAGCTTTGGTTTTCAGTACTATTTCATAGTTGTAATTGATATTTTACTCTTGCAGCTTTGGTTTTCAGTACTATTTCATAGTTGTAATTGATATTTTACTCTTGCAGCTTTGGTTTTCAGTACTATTTCATAGTTGTAATTGATATTTTACTCTTGCAGCTTTGGTTTTCAGTACTATTTCATAGTTGTAAGTGATATTTTACTCTTGCAGCTTTGGTTTTTCAGTACTATTTCATAGTTGTAATTGATATTTTACTCTTGCAGCTTTGGTTTCTCAGTACTATTTCATAGTTGTAATTGATATGTTACTCTTGCAGCTTCGGTTTTTCAGTACTATTTCATAGTTGTAAGTGATATTTTACTCTTGCTGCTTTGTTTTTTGGTACTATTTCATAGTTGTAATTGATATTTTACTCTTGCAGCTTTGGTTTTTCAGTACTATTTCATAGTTGTAAGTGATATTTTACTCTTGCAGCTTTGGTTTTTCAGTACTATTTCATAGTTGTAATTGATATTTTACTCTTGCAGCTTTGGTTTTTCAGTACTATTTCATAGTTGTAATTGATATTTTACTCTTGCAGCTTTGGGTTTCGGTACTATTTCATAGTTGTAATTTATGTTTTACTCTTGCAGCTTTGGTTTTTCAGTACTATTTCATAATTGTAAGTGATATTTTACTCTTGCAGCTTTGGTTTTCACTACTATTTCATAGTTGTAATTGATATTTTACTCTTGCAGTTTTGGTTTTTCAGTACTATTTCATAGTTGTAATTGATATTTTACTCTTGCAGCTTTGGTTTTTCAGTACTATTTCATAGTTGTAATTGATATTTTACTCTTGCAGCTTTCGGTTTTCAGTACTATTTCATAGTTCTAATTGATATTTTACTCTTGCAGCTTTGGTTTTCAGTACTATTTCATAGTTGTAATTGATATTTTACTCTTGCAGCTTTGGTTTTCAGTACTATTTCATAGTTGTAATTGATATTTTACTCTTGCAGCTTTGGTTTTCAGTACTATTTCATAGTTGTAATTGATATTCTACTCTTGCAGCTTTGGGTGTTGAGTACTGTTTCCCAGTTGGAAGTGATACTTTACTCTTGCAGCTTTGGTGTTTCGGTGCTATTTCATAGTTGTAATTGATATTTTACTCTTGCAGCTTTGGTTTTCAGTACTATTTCATAGTTGTAATTGATATTTTACTCTTGCAGCTTTGGTTTTCAGTACTATTTCATAGTTGTAATTGATATTTTACTCTTGCAGCTTTGGTTTTCAGTACTATTTCATAGTTGTAAGTAATTGATATTTTACTCTTGCAGCTTTGGTTTTCAGTACTATTTCATAGTTGTAATTGATATTTTACTCTTGCAGCTTTGGTTTTCAGTACTATTTCATAGTTGTAAGTGATATTTTACTCTTGCAGCTTTGGTTTTCAGTACTATTTCATAGTTGTAATTGATATTTTACTCTTGCAGCTTTGGTTTTCAGTACTATTTCATAGTTGTAATTGATATTTTACTCTTGCAGCTTTGGTTTTCAGTACTATTTCATAGTTGTAATTGATATTTTACTCTTGCAGCTTTGGGTTTCAGTACTATTTCATAGTTGTAATTGATATTTTACTCTTGCAGCTTTGGTTTTTCAGTACTATTTCATAGTTGTAATTGATATTTTACTCTTGCAGCTTTGGTTTTCGGTACTATTTTATAGTTGTAATTGATATTTTACTCTTGCAGCTTTGGTTTTTCAGTACTATTTCATAGTTGTAAGTGATATTTTACTCTTGCAGCTTTGGTTTTTCAGTACTATTTCATAGTTGTAATTGATATTTTACTCTTGCAGCTTTGGTTTTCAGTACTATTTCATAGTTGTAATTGATATTTTACTCTTGCAGCTTTGTTTGTCAGTACTATTTCATAGTTGTAATTGATATTTTACTCTTGCAGCTTTGGTTTTTCAGTACTATTTCATAGTTGTAATTGATATTTTACTCTTGCAGCTTTGGTTTTTCAGTACTATTTCATAGTTGTAATTGATATTTTACTCTTGCAGCTTTGGGTTTCGGTACTATTTTATAGTTGTAAGTGATATTTTACTCTTGCAGCTTTGGTTTATCAGTTCTATTTCATAGTTGTAATTGATATTTTACTTTTGCAGCTTTGGTTTTTCAGTACTATTTCATAGTTGTAAGTGATATTTTACTCTTGCAGCTTTGGCTTTTCAGTACTATTTCATAGTTGTAAGTGATATTTTACTCTTGCAGCTTTGGTTTTTCAGTACCATTTCATAGTTGTAATTGATATTTTACTCTTGCAGCTTTGGTTTTTCAGTACTATTTCATAGTTGTAATTGATATTTTACTCTTGCAGCTTTGGTTTTTCAGTACTATTTCATAGTTGTAATTGATATTTTACTCTTGCAGCTTTGGTTATTCAGTACTATTTCATAGTTGTAAGTGATATTTTACTCTTGCAGCTTTGGTTTTTCAGTACTATTTCATAGTTGTAAGTGATATTTTACTCTTGCAGCTTTGGTTTATCACTACTATTTCATAGTTGTAATTGATATTTTACTCTTGCAGCTTTGGTTTTCAGTACTATTTCATAGTTGTAATTGATATTTTACTCTTGCAGCTTTGGTTTTCAGTACTATTTCATAGTTGTAATTGATATTTTACTCTTGCAGCTTTGGTTTTCAGTACTATTTCATAGTTGTAATTGATATTTTACTCTTGCAGCTTTGGTTTTCAGTACTATTTCATAGTTGTAATTGATATTTTACTCTTGCAGCTTTGTTTTTTCACTACTATTTCATAGTTGTAATTGATATGTTACTCTTGCAGCTTCGGTTTTTCAGTACTATTTCATAGTTGTAAGTGATATTTTACTCTTGCTGCTTTGTTTTTTTGGTACTATTTCATAGTTGTAATTGATATTTTACTCTTGCAGCTTTGGGTTTCGGTACTATTTCATAGTTGTAATTGATATTTTACTCTTGCAGCTTTGGTTTTTCAGTACTATTTCATAGTTGTAAGTGATATTTTACTCTTGCAGCTTTGGTTTTTCAGTACTATTTCATAGTTGTAATTGATATTTTACTCTTGCAGCTTTGGTTTTTCAGTACTATTTCATAGTTGTAAGTGATATTTTACTCTTGCAGCTTTGGTTTTTCAGTACTATTTCATAGTTGTAATTGATATTTTACTCTTGCAGCTTTGGTTTTTCAGTACTATTTCATAGTTGTAATTGATATTTTACTCTTGCAGCTTTGGTTTTTCAGTACTATTTCATAGTTGTAATTGATATTTTACTCTTGCAGCTTTGGTTTTTCAGTACTATTTCATAGTTGTAATTGATATTTTACTCTTGCAGCTTTGCTTTTCAGTACTCTTTCATAGTTGTAATTGATATCTTACTCTTGCAGCTTTGGTTTTCAGTACTATTTCATAGTTGTAATTGATATTTTACTCTTGCAGCTTTGGTTTTCAGTACTATTTCATAGTTGTAATTGATATTTTACTCTTGCAGCTTTGGTTTTCAGTACTATTTCATAGTTGTAATTGATATTTTACTCTTGCAGCTTTGGTTTTCAGTACTATTTCATAGTTGTAATTGATATTTTACTCTTGCAGCTTTGGTTTTCAGTACTATTTCATAGTTGTAATTGATATTTTACTCTTGCAGCTTTGGTTTTCAGTACAATTTCATAGTTGTAAATGATATTGTACTCTTGCAGCTTCGGTTTTTCAGTACTATTTCATAGTTGTAAGTGATATTTTACTCTTGCTGCTTTGCTATTTGGTACTATTTCATAGTTGTAATTGATATTTTACTCTTGCAGCTTTGGGTTTCGGTACTATTTCATAGTTGTAATTGATATTTTACTCTTGCAGCTTTGGTTTTTCAGTACTATTTCATAGTTGTAATTGATATTTTACTCTTGCAGCTTTGGTTTTTCAGTACTATTTCATAGTTGTAATTGATATTTTACTCTTGCAGCTTTGGTTTTTTTAGTACTATTTCATAGTTGTAAGTGATATTTTACTCTTGCAGCATTGGCTTTTCAGTACTAATACATAGTTGTAATTGATATTTTACTCTTGCAGCTTTTGTTTTTCAGTACTATTTCATAGTTGTAATTGATATTTTACTTTTGCAGCTTTGGTTTTTCAGTACTATTTCATAGTTGTAAGTGATATTTTACTCTTGCAGCTTTGGTTTTTCAGTACTATTTCATAGTTGTAATTGATATTTTACTCTTGCAGCTTTGGTTTTTCAGTACTATTTCATAGTTGTAAGTGATATTTTACTCTTGCAGCTTTGGTTTTCACTACTATTTCATAGTTGTAATTGATATTTTACTCTTGCAGTTTTGGTTTTTCAGTACTATTTCATAGTTGTAATTGATATTTTACTCTTGCAGCTTTGGTTTTTCAGTACTATTTCATAGTTGTAAGTGATATTTTACTCTTGCAGCTTTGGTTTTCAGTACTATTTATAGTTGTAATTGATATTTTACTCTTGCAGCTTTGGTTTTCAGTACTATTTCATAGTTGTAAGTGATATTTTACTCTTGCAGCTTTGGTTTTCAGTACTATTTCATAGTTGTAATTGATATTTTACTCTTGCAGCTTTGGTTTTCAGTACTATTTCATAGTTGTAATTGATATTTTACTCTTGCAGCTTTGGTTTTCAGTACTATTTCATAGTTGTAATTGATATTTTACTCTTGCAGCTTTGGTTTTCAGTACTATTTCATAGTTGTAAGTGATATTTTACTCTTGCAGCTTTGGTTTTTCAGTACTATTTCATTGTTGTAATTGATGTTTTACTCTTGCAGCTTTGGTTTTTCAGTACTATTTCATAGTTGTAATTGATATTTTACTCTTGCAGCTTTGGTTTTTCAGTACCATTTCATAGTTGTAATTGATATTTTACTGTTGCAGCTTTGCTTTGTAGTACTATTTTATAGTTGTAAGTGATATTTTACTCTTGCAGCTTTGGTTTTTCAGTACTATTTCATAGTTGTAATTGATCTTTTACTGTTGCAGCTTTGCTTTTTCAGTACTATTTCTTAGTTGTAATTGATATTTTACTCATGGAGCTTTGGTTTTTCAGTACTATTTCATAATTGTAAGTGATATTTTACTGTTGCAGCTTTGCTTTTTCAGTACTATTTCTTAGTTGTAATTGATATTTTACTCATGGAGCTTTGGTTTTTCAGTACTATTTCATAGTTGTAAGTGATATTTTACCCTTGCAGCTTTGGTTTTTCAGTACTATTTCATACTTGTAATTGATCTTTTACTCTTGCAGCTTTGGTTTTCAGTACTATTTCATAGCTGTAATTGATATTTGACTCTTGCAGCTTTGGTTTTGCAGTACTATTTAATAGTTGTAATTGATATTTTACTCTTGCAGCTTTGGTTTTCAGTACTATTTCATAGTTGTAATTGATATTTTACTCTTGCAGCTTTGGTTTTTCAGTACTATTTCATAGTTGTAATTGATATTTTACTCTTGCAGCTTTGGTTTTCAGTACTATTTCATAGTTGTAAGTGATATTTTACTCTTGCAGCTTTGGTTTTCAGTACTATTTCATAGTTGTAATTGATATTTTACTCTTGCAGCTTTGGTTTTCAGTACTATTTCATAGTTGTAATTGATATTTTACTCTTGCAGCTTTCGGTTTTCAGTACTATTTCATAGTTGTAATTGATATTTTACTTTTGCAGCTTTTGTTATCAGTACTATTTCATACTTATAATTGATATTTTACTCTTGCAGCTTTGGTTTTTCAGTACTATTTCATAGTTGTAATTGATATTTTACTCTTGCAGCTTTGGTTTTTCAGTACTATTTCATAGTTGTAAGTGATATTTTACTCTTGCAGCTTTGGTTTTCAGTACTATTTCATAGTTGTAATTGATATTTTACTCTTGCAGCTTTGGTTTTTCAGTGCTATTTCATAGTTGTAATTGATATGTTACTCTTGCAGCTTTGGTTTTCAGTACTATTTCATAGTTGTAAGTGATATTGTACTCTTGCAGCTTTGGTTTTTCAGTACTATTTCATAGTTGTAATTGATATGTTACTCTTGCAGCTTTGGTGTTTCAGTACTATTTCATAGTTGTAAGTGATATTTTACTCTTGCAGCTTTGGTTTTTCAGTACTATTTCATAGCTGTAATTGATATTTTACTCTTGCAGCTTTGGTTTATCAGTACTATTTCATAGTTGTAATTGATATTTTACTCTTGCAGCTTTGGGTTTCGGTACTATTTCATAGTTGTAATTGATATTTTACTCTTGCAGCTTTGGTTTTTTGGTACTATTTCATAGTTGTAATTGATATTTTACTCTTGCAGCTTTGGGTTTTGGTACTATTTCATAGTTGTAATTGATGTTTTACTCTTGCAGCTTTGGTTTTTCAGTACTATTTCATAGTTGTAAGTGATATTTTACTCTTGCAGCTTTGGTTTTTCAGTACTATTTCATAGTTGTAAGTGATATTTTACTCTTGCAGCTTTGGTTTTTCAGTACTATTTCATAGTTGTAATTGATATTTTACTCTTGCAGCTTTGGTCTTTCAGTACTATTTCATAGTTGTAATTGATATTTTACTCTTGCAGCTTTGGTTTTTCAGTACTATTTCATAGTTGTAAGTGATATTTTACTCTTGCAGCTTTGGTTTTCAGTACTATTTCATAGTTGTAATTGATATTTTACTCTTGCAGCTTTGGTTTTCAGTACTATTTCATAGTTGTAATTGATATTTTACTCTTGCAGCTTTGGTTTTCAGTACTATTTCATACTTGTAAGTGATATTTTACTCTTGCAGCTTTGGTTTTCCAGTACTATTTCATAGTTGTAATTGATATTTTACTCTTGCAGCTTTGGTTTTTCAGTACTATTTCATAGTTGTAATTGATATTTTACTCTTGCAGCTTTGGTTTTCAGTACTATTTCATAGTTGTAATTGATATTTTACTCTTGCAGCTTTGGTTTTCAGTACTATTTCATAGTTGTAATTGATATTTTACTCTTGCAGCTTTGGTTTTCAGTACTATTTCATAGTTGTAATTGATATTTTACTCTTGCAGCTTTGGTTTTCAGTACTATTTCATAGTTGTAATTGATATTTTACTCTTGCAGCTTTGGTTTTCAGTACTATTTCATAGTTGTAATTGATATTTTACTCTTGCAGCTTTGGTTTTCAGTACTATTTCATAGTTGTAATTGATATTTTACTCTTGCAGCTTTGGTTTTCAGTACTATTTCATAGTTGTAATTGATATTTTACTCTTGCAGCTTTGGTTTTCAGTACTATTTCATAGTTGTAAGTGATATTTTACTCTTGCAGCTTTGGTTTTCAGTACTATTTCATAGTTGTAATTGATATTTTACTCTTGCAGCTTTGGTTTTCAGTACTATTTCATAGTTGTAATTGATATTTTACTCTTGCAGCTTTGGTTTTCAGTACTATTTCATAGTTGTAATTGATATTTTACTCTTGCAGCTTTGGTTTTCAGTACTATTTCATAGTTGTAATTGATATTTTACTCTTGCAGCTTTGGTTTTCAGTACTATTTCATAGTTGTAATTGATATTTTACTCTTGCAGCTTTGGTTTTCAGTACTATTTCATAGTTGTAAGTGATATTTTACTCTTGCAGCTTTGGTTTTTCAGTACTATTTCATAGTTGTAATTGATATTTTACTCTTGCAGCTTTGGTTTTTCAGTACTATTTCATAGTTGTAATTGATATTTTACTCTTGCAGCTTTGGTTTTCCAGTACTATTTCATAGTTGTAATTGATATTTTACTCTTGCAGCTTTGGTTTTTCAGTACTATTTCATAGTTGTAAGTGATATTTTACTCTTGCAGCTTTGGTTTTTCAGTACTATTTCATAGTTGTAATTGATATTTTACTCTTGCAGCTTTGGTTTTCAGTACTATTTCATGGTTGTAAGTGATATTTTACTCTTGCAGCGTTGGTTTTTCGGTACTATTTCATACTTATAATTGATATTTTACTCTTGCAGCTTTGGTTTTTCAGTACTATTTCATAGTTGTAAGTGATATTTTACTCTTGCAGCTTTGGTTTTTCAGTACTATTTCATAGTTGTAATTGATATTTTACTCTTGCAGCTTTGGTTTTCAGTACTATTTCATAGTTGTAATTGATATTTTACTCTTGCAGCTTTGGTTTTTCGGTACTGTTTCATAGCTGTAATTGATATTTTACTCTTGCAGCTTTGGTTTATCAGTACTATTTCATAGTTGTAATTGATATTTTACTCTTGTAGCTTTGGTTTTTCAGTACTATTTCATAGTTGTAATTGATGTTTTACTCTTGCAGCTTTGGTTTTTCAGTACTATTTCATAGTTGTAAGTGATATTTTACTCTTGCAGCTTTGGTTTTTCAGTACTATTTCATAGTTGTAATTGATATTTTACTCTTGCAGCTTTGGTTTTTCAGTACTATTTCATAGTTGTAATTGATGTTTTACTCTTGCAGCTTTGGTTTTTCAGTACTATTTCATAGTTGTAAGTGATATTTTACTCTTGCAGCTTTGGTTTTCACTACTATTTCATAGTTGTAATTGATATTTTACTCTTGCAGTTTTGGTTTTCAGTACTATTTCATAGTTGTAATTGATATTTTACTCTTGCAGCTTTGGTTTTCAGTACTATTTCATAGTTGTAAGTGATATTTTACTCTTGCAGCTTTGGTTTTCAGTACTGCTTCATAGTTGTAAGTGATATTTTTCTCTTGCAGTTTTGGTATTTCACTACTATTTCATAGTTGTAATTGATATTTTACTCTTGCAGCTTTGGTTTTTCAGTACTATTTCATAGTTGTAATTGATATTTTACTCTTGCAGCTTTGGTTTTTCAGTACTATTTCATAGTTGTAATTGATATTTTACTCTTGCAGCTTTGGTTTTTCAGTACTATTTCATAGTTGTAATTGATATTTTACTCTTGCAGCTTTGGTTTTTCAGTACTATTTCATAGTTGTAAGTGATATTTTACTCTTGCAGCTTTGGTTTTCACTACTATTTCATAGTTGTAATTGATATTTTACTCTTGCAGTTTTGGTATTTCACTACTATTTCATAGTTGTAATTGATATTTTACTCTAGCAGCTTGGTTTTTCAGTACTATTTCATAGTTGTAATTGATATTTTACTCTTGCAGCTTTGGTTTTTCAGTACTATTTCATAGTTGTAAGTGATATTTTACTCTTGCAGCTTTGGTTTTCAGTACTATTTCATAGTTGTAAGTGATATTTTACTCTTGCAGCTTTGGTTTTTCAGTACTATTTCATAGTTGTAATTGATATTTTACTCTTGCAGCTTTGGTTTTTCAGTACTATTTCATAGTTGTAATTGATATTTTACTCTTGCAGCTTTGGTTTTTCAGTACTATTTCATAGTTGTAATTGATATGTTACTCTTGCAGCTTTGGTTTTCAGTACTATTTCATAGTTGTAAGTGATATTTTACTCTTGCAGCTTTGGTTTTTCAGTACTATTTCATAGTTGTAATTGATATTTTACTCTTGCAGCTTTGGTTTCTCAGTACTATTTCATAGTTGTAATTGATATTTTACTCTTGCAGCTTTGGTTCCTCAGTACTATTCCATACTTGTAGGTGATATTTTACTCTTGCAGCTTTGGTTTCCGGTACTAGTTCATAGTTGTAATTGATATTTTACTCTTGCAGCTTTGGTTTTTCAGTACTATTTCATAGTTGTAATTGATATTTTACTCTTGCAGCTTTGGTTTTTCAGTACTATTTCATAGTTGTAATTGATATTTTACTCTTGCAGCTTTGTTTTTTCAGTACTATTTCATAGTTGTAAGTGATATTTTACTCTTGCAGCTTTGGTTTTCACTACTATTTCATAGTTGTAATTGATATTTTACTCTTGCAGCTTTGGTTTTTCAGTACTATTTCATAGTTGTAATTGATATTTTACTCTTGCAGCTTTGGTTTTTCAGTACTATTTCATAGCTGTAAGTGATATTTTTCTCTTGCAGCTTTGGTTTTCAGTACTATTTCATAGTTGTAATTGATATTTTATTCTTGCAGCTTTGGTTTTCAGTACTATTTCATAGTTGTAATTGATATTTTACTCTTGCAGCTTTGGTTTTCAGTACTATTTCATAGTTGTAATTGATATTTTACTCTTGCAGCTTTGGTTTTCAGTACTATTTCATAGTTGTAAGTGATATTTTACTCTTGCAGCTTTGGTTTTCAGTCCTATTTCATAGTTGTACCTCATATTTTTCTCTTGCAGCTTTGGTTTTTCAGTACTATTTCATAGTTATGATATTTTACTCTTGCAACTTTGGTTTTTCAGTACTATTTCATAGTTGCAATTGAAATTCTACTCTTGCAGCTTTGATTTTTCAGTACCATTTCATAGCCGTAAGTGATATTTTACTCTTGCAGCTTTGGTTTTTCAATTTTTTTTTATTTTTTTGTACTTTCAGTTTTTTTTTTATTTAGGTTTTTTTTTACTTTTTTTTTTTATATTTTTTTGAAAGGTTTTTACCCTTCATTTTTTTTAGTATATTTTACTTTGAATTTTTTTCAGTTTTTTTCAGTTATTTATATTTAATTATTTTTTTCAGTTTTTTTCAGTTATTTATATTTAATGAATTTTTTTTCAGTTTTTTTTAGT